>NW_017307401.1:362357-371379 GCF_000935625.1 Nanorana parkeri | reverse complement strand
GAGAGAGAGGAGAGACAGCCAGGAGAGAGAGAGGAGAGACAGCCAGGAGAGAGAGAGGAGAGACAGCCAGGAGAGAGAGAGGAGAGACAGCCAGGAGAGAGAGAAGAGACAGCCATGAGAGAAAGTGAGGAGAGACAGTCAGGATAGAGAGGAGAGACAGCCAGGATAGAGAGGAGAGACAGCCAGGAGAGAGAGTGAGGAGAGACAGCCAGGAGAGACAGCCTGGAGAGAGAGGAGAGACAGCCTGGAGAGAGAGGAGAGACAGCCAGAAGAGAGTGAGGAGAGACAGCCAGGAGAGAGAGAGTGAGGAGAGACAGCCAGGAGAGAGAGAGTGAGGAGAGACAGCCAGGAGAGAGAGGAGAAACAGCCAGGAGAGAGAGCCAGGAGAGAGGAGAATCAGCCAGGAGAGACATCCAGGAGAGAGAGTGAGGAGAGACAGCCAGGAGAGTGAGTAGAGACAGCCAGGAGAGTGAGTGAGGAGAGATAACAAGAACCCCTGTGCCCTTCAAGACTTATCTCCTCCCTGTGTTTCAGACACCTCCTTGCTCCCCGAGTTCCAGCGTCCCCCCTCTGTGCACACAAGTTGGAACACCAGGACCCCGTGGTTGCTTCTGTCCGCATGACATCGTGACATCTTGCGCCCAGGTTTCAGCTTTGCAAGTTGCCAACGCCTGCAAAGCTTTGCAGGAAAGGTCATTATCAATACAGCCTGATACATCAATAGCAGAGCCCTCCCTCCATCCATGCTAAACAGCGTAGATAGACGATTCTTCTGCAGCTTTTGTATTCTGTCAGCTGGGGGCAGAATACCCGAACAGTAATGGCTTGTTCACACCGAAAGCGGTGCTTTCCAGAGCGGTAGCTCCTGGAACGCACAGCAACCCCTTACAAAGCTCCCCCCTGCGTTCTGGGGCAGGAGGGGGCGTGGCGGTGGATTGAATTAAATGCCCCACCACGCCCCCTCCCGCCCCAGAACGCAGGGGGAAGTTTTGTGAGGGATTGCGGTGCGTTCCAGCAGCTACCGCTCTGGAACGCACCGCATTCGGTGTGAACAAGCCCTGACTGTAGCTGATTGGCTGCAGTCACTGTTCGGTCAACAATTTTCGGCCTGGCATCCAATAAAAAAAAGCAAATTGAGTAATCGACTTTTGTCTAGACGGCAGGGCCACCCACTGTTAGAATTTCAGACTATTTCTGTGAATCGAACAAAATTCAAAGAGTGTATGGCCAGCTTTAGTCTTACATTGAAATACATGTCTATGAAGCAACCCAGAATTGTGTTTGAATTTGTCTTTAACCAACATCTGTGTCAAAGAAAAAAAAATAAGGCTCTGCCTGGAAAAGTATAGGTCTCCTAGGTCTTAATTTCACATTTGGTTGTGCAATCAGAACATCGGCCATTACTTGCAGCTGGACTCCCTCAGCACAAGTTCATGGTGTCATTAAGATATTGTCTAATGTTTCTTAATTGCATGGGAACGGGATCTTGCTGTGCCCACAGGCTACTTCGTCAGCCCACCAAATGGTAAATTGCAGCCAATTAGGATGTTTGAACTGCAGGAACGGCTAGATAGTTTTGATCCTGAACCCACACCTGATATGCTGCTTTTATGGTCTGCTGAAGAAAGTTAAAGGGCTACTCCATTTAAAATGAACAATGCTTTTTTTCTTAAGCACATACCTTAGGGTTGGAGCTGTCCGGGACTCTCAAAGCCTACAAGTGATAATGTATGAGAGATATTTTTTAGATTGTAAGCCCTCACCATCTTGTCTTGAATTGTATTGTGATTGTAATGTCTTTCTTATATTGTAAAGCGCTGCGCAAACTGTTGGCGCTATATAAATCCTGTATAATAATAATATACACTTACCAGCCACTTTATTAGGTACACCTTTCTAGTACCAGGTTGAACCCCCTTTTGCCTTCAGAACTGCCTTAATTCTTTGTGGCTTAGATTCAACAAGGTGATGGAAACATTCCTCAGAGATTTTGCTCTATATTGACATGATAGTATCACAGGCCCAAAGTTTGCCAGGAAAATATCCCCCACACCATTACACCACCACCACCAGCCTGAACTGTTGATACAAGGCAGGATGGATCCATGCTTTTGTGTTGTTTGCTCCATATTCTGACCCTATGATCCGAATGTCGCAACAGAAATCGAGACTCATCAGACCAGGCAATATTTTTCCAATCTTCTATTTCAATTTTGGTGAGCCTGTGCGAATTGTAGCCTCATGTTCCTGTTCTTAGCTGACAGGAGTGGCACCCGGTGTGGTCTTCTGCTGCTGTAGCTCATCTGATTCAAGGTTCGATGTGTTGTGCATTCAGAGATGGTATTCTGCATACCTTGGTTGTAACAAGTGGTTATTTGAGTTACTGTTGCCTTTCTATCATCTCTAACCAGTCTGCCCATTCTCCTTTTACCTCTGACATCAACAAGGCATCTTCATCCACACAACTGCCGCTCACTGGATATTTTCTCTTTTTCGGACCATTCTCTGTAAATCTTAGAGATGGTTGTGCGTGAAAATCCCAGTAGATCAGCAGTTTTTGAAATACTCAGACCAGCCCGTCTGGCACCAACAACCATGCCACGTTCAAAGTTACTTAAATCCCCTTTCTTCCCCATTCTGATGCTCGTTTTGAACGTCAGCAAGTTGTCTTCACCACGTCTGGATGCCTAAATGCATTAAGTTGCTGCCATGTGATTGGCTGATTATCAATTTGTGTTACCAAGCAATTGAACAGGTGTTCCTAATAAAGTGGCCAGTGATCCTCTGCTCAGTGGGCGGGTGCAATAGCCAGCCTGCTATTGGCGCTGCAATTTGAAATAGATGAGGAGCGCCGTGGGGGGTGAATGGTCAAGGCTGCGTCCTAGGTAGCGATGCGCCCTAGGTGGCTGCCTAGTTTGCCTAGTGGCAGCACCGACCCTGAGTGTATGTAAGGGCAACAAAGAACTCTACAGGGTATGCGACTATTTTATTTGTAGTCAAAGAAAAGAAAACGTCATCTTGATTTTAAGAACCGTGCCCCTAGAGTAGCATGATTTTAATAAATCCCTTCGTGTATGGCTATTCTAGCTCTTCTATCCAATTAAAATTAACTTTGACTTTATACAGTTTATGAATTTGTCAATATACTGTATGTGTTTAACATAAAACCCCTTTTGTTGTTCCCAAACAATCTGAGATCTTTGCTCGGAGTCAGTAGCTGGTTCTATCTGGTTTGTTTCCAAATATGCATGTATGGCCACAACTTTTAGCTCCCATTTGCACCCCAGTGTCGGTGTCCTTGGTCGTTTTCTGTGTTTTTTTTTGTGTGTGTGTTTTGTACACGTGTTTACAGGCGCTCTTACTGAAGTCTGTTGGGACCACAAATGCCCAATCAAGCCCCAAAAAAGCTTCTGTACTTTTTCTGAGCGTTAAGCTCAAAATTTGATATCAGCAGCCCCAGGTGACTCAGAGCTGTCACTCAAGTGACACAGCGTAGTATCTTCTTTGCTTCTCCCCCGGCTGATGCATGGGGAGGGGAGATGCAAAGGAGCTGGGTCAGCACAGAGAGTAATAAGACACTCCCAGAACAAAAGTTGTAAAAGAGGGAGGGGGCTTTTCTAGGAAATGGACTTTCTGGAGTAGTCACATTTGCTATCAAAACATTACATTTTTCTGTGCTTTTACCAGCAATTTTGTAAGATGGTGACAGGGTCTCTTTAATCTCATGGTAAGCTGGGCTGTCAGTCAGCAGGTTGTAGTGAATGGGCTGGGCACAGTCACAAAGCCTGCAAAGTGTAGGACCCTGGACTGTAGGTTTAGCTGCTCTATTTGTATTTAGAGAATTCGGCAGCTCACTATGATTAAGGCCGTATCCTGCTGTTCCAGTAGGCTGTGGATCCCCTTTAAATCTGTGTTGGAAGTCTGAGCAAACACATGTCTAATTCCTGTAGAAGCCACTGAGACGTTGTGCAATAAAGAGTGTGATTTGCTGACTAACTCCAGCACCGCGCATTGATGGCTGCACGCCACCGGTATCTCCAACACTTGATCAGATGATCACTCTATAAATAATAGCATTGGGGGAGGGGGGATAATACAAGCTTTCCCTAATATAAATAGCAGCAGCATTTTAATGGCATGCCCTTTTGCCAGTTCTAAATAAATGTTTAGATTAGCGGTTATCTTCTTGCAGTTCACTGTTTCGAAAAAATAAACACATACCTGCTAGACATTATACACGCCGGCTGATGGATTATGTGTGCCGCCCTTAGAAGTTGATTATATCATTGCTTGGAAGATGTCTGTCAGCGTATGTGTATAGGGTCTTGAAGAGTCTGTTTCTGCGTAAGTCACGTTCCGTGTTTTACCCCTGAAAACGCTAGCACTCATCACCTCCTTGCACCGTTAGGAAAAGGCCTGTTTGCAATCTGTGTTTTCCCACGGCAGGCAATTGGCGTGTCTTCATTTTCCAGTGCCATAGTTAGAGATCAACTCCAAGCAAGCATGTAGAAACCCTGCTAAAGAGAACCTGTACTGAGAAAATGCATAGTCTGCCAACGATTAATGCAATTGAAATGTCACGGCTGTTTACTGGCTGCTATGCTGATCCAAGGGCTTAAAGTTGAAGTTCAGTTAAAGATGAACTACAGGCATACATTTTTATGCATACTTACATTGGTCCAGCTTAGCACAATGTATATATGCATATTTTATAGTTGGTCAGTCCACGGGGATCTTGTAAAGCCTTGTAGGAGCTAGAACTACTACAGTGCTTTACAGTGACCTTCTGGGTCATCTATGGCACTGAGCTGAGTGGCTTACTCTCCACTCTGAAAACACAAGGGGTCCCTCGCTCAGCACTGATTGGGTGAGGCTTATTGGAGATGCATTGTACTACTAGGCGTTCTCTGTTAGTATAGAATTCTACCCTCCATTGACACCTGATACTCCCACAGCAGAGGTCAGCGGCTGCGACCTTGAACAATTAGCGCCAATTGCCCTCCCCTTCCTCCTCTGAAGCCCATTCACAGACCTGGTAGTATTCTTTCCCTAATTGCAAAGCTTTCAGTGATTGGAGGACAGGCGGATGAATGAAAGGATCCATCTCCTCCAATCACAGAATGCTTTGCAGGATACTTGTAGTATACTTTCCTGGAATGCAGCACAGTACTGGGAGTGTTTTCTCAGCAACATTTGAAGTATTTTACATTCCCCAGATCTCACCAGAAGTAGGGAGACATCACTCTCGCAGGGGCGGCAGCTGGGGAAAAGGTGAGTATGCTTACCTAATGTTGTCCCCACCATACAGTTCCTTTGTTAATATTTCTTCCTGCTTTTTTCTGCAAGGGGGAAGGCACTTAAGAAGTATACTTTGCATTTCAGCTGCAAGGCCTGCTTTAAATCTTTAGCCTGGAGCAAGTACGTAGAGCTGACTTTGCTAGCTGCATGCTTGATTCAGGTCAGTGACAAAAAGTATTGAGGCCAAAAGCAGCCAGGCTACTAGCATTTTTAGAATAAGTCCAGCAATGGCAGTATATGTGTGTGTACGACAGGTTGCATATCATTTAGTTTTTTAATTTATGCACTTAATGCCCTGCTTTCCGATGAACTAAAGTAAGACAGTCATGTGTGCGTGCTGGCATTTTGGTTTGCTGACATTCGCCCACTGCTCCGTTGCTCATCACTGCTTATGCAAAGTCACTGTCAATTATGATCAGTTATACAGTACTACTGGAGAAGACAGTAGTACTGTCTTCTCCAGTAGTACTGTCTTATTTTGTACAAACCAAACAGCACAACTAAAAAAAAGGTTAAAGCTGAACTCCAGTCCACTAAAAAATAAGCAGGGAGCAAAATGTCTATATTTGCTTAGGAGTTTCATAAAGCTGACCTCCGGCTTTACCTTCAGCCTTGCACAGTTGTACAGACACCTCTACTGTACTGAAAAAGCTTACTCTGATTTCAGTGCACACTGTGAGCTTCTCAAGCTGAAAAGGTTGAGCACCCCTGGTCTATAACCTAGGTTGGCACCATTTAGGGTGGGTTCCCTAATGGGGTACCACAGATTTTGGTAGAAAATGATGTGTACTATTATAAAGTACATAGTATATGGAGAGAGATCATTGCAGCATGTTCTTCAGTCCCTGTCCTCAAATGAACTTACAATTGCTGTCCTTAATACAATGTACAGCTGGACAGGCATATTTTGGGTCTAATTTGATGACTTTTCTCAATTGTTTTGGGATTGTGGCTGTAAAACCACAGAAAAGTTCATAAGATTATGTCCTGGATGATCACTGAATGCCATTACTGCAAGATGAGAGTGCTAACATGCAGTCTAATTTAGATGCAACTGATTCAAGTCTTGCTTGCAATAACTGGACCAAGATGGGGCTTCAACCGTCTCAAAAATACATTTTCCAACTTGCTCCTTGTGTACATCACTCACTGGTTGGCAGAGAAGATCACAGTATGTCATAATAGGGCAGTGATACATTTGAGAACTGGCAGATAGATCAGTATCTGTTTCTGTCAATGAAACATCTGAAACATCTTCACTGTGATTTGGCTAACAGTTAGCAGTAGTATTTGGCAAATACTGGAGAGTTGAACCACCTAAAAATATATCTGGGAATCTATTGGTAAGATCTCTGAAAGCTCCCAGGCCTGCACATCTGCTATGACCATTATAAATGATCAGTGTTATAAAGCAAATTAAAAAAAATGAAGCAGGAAGTTGCTGGATTTTGTATTTATTTTATAGTAGGAAGAAAGCAACAGGTGGTGGTGGAACACAGAAAGGTGGATGGGAACGACCAAAAATTTTAGGTGGACGAAAACAAAGTCGGGTATTATGACTAGAAAAATCTCACTGAAGAAGAAGCCAGGAGCTGACACAGTCCACCAGACTCCTCCTACAACTAATATCTGTTTAGGGTGGACAGAACATTTAAGCCACTCATCCTCTTCCTCATCTGCTCATTGCAGGTTCGAAAGTCCAAAACCAGAGCATACTTATACGTGTGGCTTAATGGATTACTACGACACAGCATAAAAAAGGGCAGTGAGCAACTTTGTTCAAATGCAGGGTGTAAGTCTGCACATTTATGCAAAGATGCAATCATCATTTCATTTCATGATCAGGCTGTCCATCTATATCTTCCCCAGAGGTACAGAGGTGTTATAAAGCACACTTTATTTAATTGGTACGTAGCGATAACATTAGCACATTCCATAAATTGGTTTACACTCTGAGCCTTTATGTCCTGTCACCAGGATTATCTTTATACAGTGTAAACTCTGAGGTGCCACTTTGGTATAAATGTTTGGGGTAGAAGGATTAAGTACTGATTATATATGTGCTTAATTCCAGACAGCTATAGCATAACAGGATTTGCTGTTCTTGGAAATCTGCCCAACAATGTCAAACTACACCAGCTGCTGTCATATTTAGAAAGATGAACGGGAGTTACAATATAGTTAATGCACTCACATGTAACATTCATTTTATGACTCAACGCAAGCGTAATTCGTTTATAAATCTCAATGTAGGGTTTGCTGACTAAGAGCTTTTCTGTGGATCCAGTCCTGCTTTCGTAATAAAAATGATGTCTCAGAATAGCTTTTAGGTTAACCAACATTGCAATGTGGACTACCATGCTTAAAGGACCAAAAAAAAAACAAATACACTGAGTGGCCAGATTTAGGGATAGGAGGTGGTTAAGTGGTTTGCACTATTGCTTTCAAATTCTCGGTTCAGCAGTTCAATCCCACATAGGATTGTGGCACACCTTCTGCATTTTTATGTTCTCTCCATTTATTTGTGTATATCCTTAAGGCAGGGCTGGACAAATCCCAGAAACCAGGTAGCCAATGCTCCATAAAAATTACAGCTGGTGCTCAACTTTTGACATTTTCTCTGGCTGTTGTCAACAGAGCTGGCTCCTAAAAACATCTTGCTGGCTCCTAGATTTGACATACTGGCTCCTGAATTCCATATTAATGTATCCACCTCCTACCAACCGAAAACATATTGTAGGGTATGTGGCTTCCTTCCACATTGGTCCGTAGATGTTTCTGTAGGATTGCCATAGAGAAATACAAGAGACTGTCCCTGATTTGGGAAGACTGTCTCTTTTTTGGGTACAATTTCACCCCTTCCCCTTTTCTCTTACGTTGACCCTCTATTCGGTCTGATGTATGCATCTCTGTAAAAAATGCACTATTCAACTACCAAGGGTTTTATACTACAATAAAACTTTTCATCCAACTTCCAAATTATTTAACTTGTTGTTTTTAAAAGCTGGTAGCTAGACAACAGTAGTGGTGAGAAAACAAATTTCTGGGATTAGCCATTCATTTTGGTGCATTAATTCTTCCAGGTCTGCATCACTGGGGGTGATACATAGAGCAACCATTTATTTGGCTCTTAGATCGCAGGGAACCCTTCCTGAAAATTATTATACCTACAGTATGTAGTGGTACATTGGTTTGATTAGTTCAGTTTAGATAGAGGGGTAATTAAAAGAAACACAGATACTGAAAAATGTAGTGTCCCTTTTAAATTAGTGGTCAGTGGGAAGAATGTCCCCTTACATTGATGGTCAGTGGGAAGAATATCACCTTACGTTAAAGGTCAGTGGGAAGAATGTCACTCTTACAGACAGTTACAAAGATCATTGGTGGCAACCATGAGCGTGAGAAATGAGAGGGCAAGCTCCACTGGTACAGTGTTAATGGCTCTGCCAATGGCGTTAGTGCTAGAACAATACAGGCACCGTCAGGCAGGAGACCACTTGGCCAATGCTTAAAGGAGAACTATAAGATTTTCCCTCAACCTCATAGTTCGAGCCGACGTGTGACAATGAAACTGTCATACGTCGGCTTAATAGATCGGGAAGTGAGCAAAACACATACCGTCGCTCGCTCACGTCTCGATCCTGTCCCTGCAGAGAGCCGTGACTGTCACTCACAGCTCCCTGAAAGGATTCCCCCCCCCCCCCCCCCCCCCCCGCCCCCACCG
>NW_017307401.1:318883-357839 GCF_000935625.1 Nanorana parkeri | reverse complement strand
TCCGATCCTCCAGCGCTGACTGGTGGAACGGACGGGGGAGGGGTTGGGTAAAGCTGGCTCTGCCTCTAGATAGGCAGAGCCAGCTGTCAATCACGCAGCTGGGTGGATCTCGACAGTAATGTCGGGATCCCTCCCGTCTGCGGCGGTCTCAGTATAGCTGTAGCTCGCGGTATACAGAGCATTGGGTCACGGGAGGATGCTAGTTTATGTCCTCCCATGACCCTGAGGAGAACTATGGGGAAAAACACTTACCCCATAGTTCTCCTTTAAGGAACCTCTAGCAGCCTCTCAAGGAATCTTAATGTTGATCTGACATGACTCTCCTCCAGTAGGTAGAAAATACTCTGCTCTTGACAATCCTTTGTCTTTCCAGTTATAATCATGTGAGCAGAGTCAGTGAACTCTCATATGTCAGGTGAGTTTATTCAGAGAGGCAGAGATATGATCAGGAGTAGAGTGTTTTCTTCCCACTGGAGTGGATCATGTTGGAGAGTCTGACATGGTATTTTACTTTTCAGAGTATTGTGAACATCAGCCATTCAGGCAAAGAACATTTATATTGGGAAATCCAGCCGTAAGCCCTGGAAGGTTTGCACGTGGGCTGCCTGATGTTTATGAGATGAATGATAGTTATTGTCCCATATACAGGGAGATTTATTATGAAGAGTTGAGATCCTGGGGTGAGTCAGCTACATTTTTTCTAGACATAAAAGTAAAGGTACAGTACTGTGTTGGTGATGTACAGCCTGATGTATTGAATGCTTTATTCCACTCAAACATGTTTTTCTCATTTTGCCTGGAACTTGATGCGTGCTTTAGGGAAAGGACATTTTTTGTTGCTGATATTTGTAAGAATTGTAAACGAGAGAATGTCAGTTGTTCCAGATTTTATAAAGGAAGGCTAGTCCTTCCTCCCAGTCCCATTCCCTCTCCTGATGCCCTGCCCACCCATCTGTATATCATGGAGTAGAATGAAATCTCTTTTTTACGTACAGAAAGCAGGCGTCTGCCTTCAACTGCCAGGAAACAGCAGCTGGAAAAATGTACAAAAGCAAGTAGTGGAACAGATCATGTAATTTTTATCAGCTGCTACATTGAGCTTCAGTTAACTCCTTCTTGCTTGTCCTTAGTGAAGCACTTCCTAAGGCTGTACCTTTTTCCTAAAGGTGCCCCTACACCTTACAATTATCTGCTGATTTTCTGTGGTCAGATGGAAAAAGGGCAACAGATTGACCCAGGTGGAGATTACTCCATCCACACAGTTAAGTGTAGATGGAGGAATCTGTTGCACCTTTTCCATCTGACCACAGAAAATCTGCAGATAATTGTAAGGTGTATGGCCAGCTTTATGATGACACATTTTTCCTCTCCTCCTTCCCAGGACCTCTCACTCACAGGTGTGGTGATCCTGGTTATTAAAGGATATCTGTGATGAGAATAATTTGTAGGCATCTATTACTGATGTATCCATGTAAAAATACTAGCCACCTTTGTGTCATGTGAATCCAATGGCTTCCATATTTTCTAAGTCACCAACGTGTAGCAAGTATGTGGGTCAAGAGTATAGTCAACTGTACTATAACTGTACTATAGTTATTAAACCGTACAGAAGCCAAAGTATCTATAGGAATAAACTGTGGGTACTGACAGGTGCATGCAAATACTGTGCCTTCAGTAACACCTTCGCAGTTGCGAATACCGGGGGGGTTCTAACAGTCAAATTTTCTGCACTTTCTGGTAAAGCCCAAGTCGGCCTTGACCCTCCCAACTCATGCATCTCTCTTTTGACCTGGCAAGCTGCCCATTATAGTAATAGGTCACTAAGGAACCTGGGGGTAAGAGTCAGTTTGCGACTAACCAGAAAGTATGTGTAGGAATTTGCTAAATTATGGGTGATCTTTTAAAGAGGCCTAAAGGTGTGTGAAGTCACCTCAATGTGCTCGCATTTTTTCCTTATAGATAGTTTAATGGGAATTTAAAGTGGCAGATCTATATTAAAGCAAACTAGTAGTCTCAGAAAAAGTCCTTTAGTTACCTAAAAGTCCATTCACGTCATGCCACCCACATCTATTCTGCTCTGTAGTATGGAAGGATCCTCTCTGCAGTGTCCATGTCACTGGTGATATGGGTGCTGTTTCTTGGCTGCCACACGTGTCCATCACAAGGGTCCTCATAGGGTCATGAAGCATTCTATTGTGATGTCACATGAGGGGTGGACAGAAGGTTGCTTAGTTGGACCAGCAAAGTGAACTGAGAGCAGCTTCTGATGACCAGCCACCACAACTGTAATTAGGCCTCAAATTAAAAATCCCTTCAGATAGTAGGCACCATGATGTGCCAGATGATCGCAGAAGCATTAAATTGTGTGCACACAGTCGAGTTTGCATGGCAGAATGTTCGTGGACACACTATAGTGGCTGAATTTGTTTCACATTAATGTACGCAAACATTTTTTTGAACCACGGGTAAATGCAAACTTTTGGCGTGAATTAGAGTCTTTGCGTCTTAAATTATTGTACCTTGTCCTCTAAACTCCATTTTTTTTTACAGCAGACTATGTGCTTCATTTGAATGCTTTGTCCTTGCACAGTGGTCCTGGTTATTTATGCCCTTTAGGGGTCTGGTCTGCAGAGCTTGTCCCGGTGTTCAAGGTGTTATCTTCACAATGATCTTCAAAATTCCTGTCTTATCTCTTGTAAACAATTTCATTTTAAGTAACATTGCACTTGGTCACGTGTTTTTTGTGTTTATATTCTTTGTCTGCTGGAGTTATAGGATAAATTATTGCACAGCTCTACTTTCGTAAATAAATTTTTTCACTTTGTGGAATTACGCCAACTTCATCCTATATATTCCACATGAAGCTCCTTACATTAATCTCGGACTACAATTTCAGCTGATTTTGGTGTTATGTGTGTGGCAATTCTGCATTGAGGTGTCAGTTTAAAATGAATGGCACAGCAATGATTGTTTTTACCACTTAATGCAAAAATGCATGAGTATGAAGCTGGCCTTATACATATTTCCCACAGTACACAGCCAGAAATGTGGCACAGTTAATTCCTGATTAAGCAATTCACCTTCCTTAGTCAGTTTTGTGCCTTCTTATTTTCTCCTCTAGCCTCCACATGAATCAGAATCCTCATCTCTACCCAGTGAGCGGGGAATTGTCTCATGAATCAGTAATGGAAAACCACAGAGTAGCAGAGTGATCTTTCAGTTTCTTACCACAATTATGCCTGGCCACACTTTTAAATCCTTTGCCAGACAAGACAACAGTACATTTAAATGTATTTCAACAATGTAGTTAATTGCTTGTCTGGAGTTCTACTTTAAAGTGACAGTAAACTCAGAAGTTGAACCTTAAAAATGAATTCAAGTACCCTAACTATTGAATGTCAAAATGTAGCTTATTTGTGCTTCACTTAGCTGTAGATCCTCAAATCATCTCTGAATTCATGCTGACACTGTCCTTCCTTCTGAAGGGTGGCTACTTTGGTTGCCATTGGTCTCTGTGTGTGTAACCACCCTCCAGAAGGAAGGACAGTGTCAGCACCAATTCAGAGATGATTTGAGACCTACAGCCGAGTGATACACAAATAATTTTTGTTACAAGTTAAGGTACTTGAATGCAGTTCAGTAAGATTTAGCTCTTGTGTTTAGTGTCACTCTAAAACAGTAAACAGCCTTATCATTCTGCTTTACATGGACTCTTTTGTTCCCTGAGGCTGCCATAAACTACACAGTTGGGGTTGGGGTTCCCAGGGTGCCATGTACAAATTAACCATGCTGATTTGTAAAATCTGAAAACAAGGATGTGGGAAGGTTAAGGAGTGTAAAGATGCTGGAGGGTGAAGGAGTCATAAAAAGAGGATAGAAAAAATTAGCTGAGAAAATTATAGCAAATATGTCATAGGTAGTTGTGTGCAAGAGGTGTACCGATAAACTGAAAATGCAGGTTACGTCCTGTTAGGATATCTGCCAGCATTTGCAAATAATTTGATGGGGCACCTTGAAGTTTTGTAAATTAAAAACGCCCTCGCCAGGCACATAGGGCAAGCAGGGTCAAAAGTGTGTGTGTCAACAAAGTGGCTGTGGCTTTAAAGTGTATGGCTTCTAGTGTTGCACCTTTTATCCAATGCTTTGGTATGTTTTAGAGAAAATAGGGCTTGGGGGTACACTGAAGAGAAAGTAGGAGTAAAATAAGTCCCATGCTTGGAATTAGTGGGAGTAAAACTAAGTCCTTTTGGTGTCTGTAGACTTAAATAAACTCTGTGGTGTTAGTGGGAATAAAAATAAGTCCCATTATTGGTGTCAGTGGGAGTAAAAATAAGATCCATTGTTGGTGTCAGTGGGATAAAAATAAGATCCATTGTTGGTGTCAGTGGGATAAATTAATCTCTACAATGTTGGCATCAGTGGGATTAAATAAACTGCTCACTGTTGGTGTCAGTGGTAGTAAAATAAGACCCACTGATGCTGTCAGTGGGAGTAAAATAAGCCCCAAATCACTGGTGTCAATGGAAGCAAAAATAAGGATTGGTGTTCAGTGTCTGAATCCTGAGGGACATGGACCTTACAAGAGTGTCCTTAATCCCGGGAATGTTCCGCAGGGTCTTGGCTAATATGAAACCGATAATGCCACATGCAGCTGTATATGTAAAAACTGACCATATTTGTACAAAGCTTACCATGTCTGACCTTGTGTTTACACTGCCCTAAAACTAAGCAAGGTATGTTGAGGATACTGAAACATGTTATTCCTCCTTATCAGTCAATTTAGGCCAAAGGATGCTGACCAGCTGTTGCCTTCTGTTTCCAATGGGACTACTGGTAGAAAGTCAGCTATGTATAGTAAAATGTATTTCCCTGAGGCAGAACGTAATCCAGATCTTGAACATCTAATTGGTGTGGTAAAATCCACATCCACTCAGAACTGATGGTGTAGACATGCAGCAGTGATTTGAATGGAGAGCCTCTTTGGTTGAGAATTTGTAGTAGCTTGTATCTCAGCTCCCTCACACAAGCACATCCTCTTTTAACCTGATTGCCCCTTATTCTATTTTATGGAGGATTCAGCATGATGCTATAAGTCAGCTTTGTAATGGCCACATCTCAGTTCAGTTAGAGATCACCTTTACACAGCATATCCCACAACTTCCTGAGATGAGAATGAGGGACACATTTCAGCACAAATCGTGAAGGTGAAAGATCTACCCCTGGCACTCCACCAGTTATGTGGACCATGAAGAAATAATACACAAAAAAATGATTGGTTAGACCAACACGTGCTCTTTTTGCACTCCTTTTCCATTATACTGTCTTTTTAAAATAACAAATACAAATATTGTAAAGGTTGGATTATAGGTTTAGTGTAGTAGAACACTTTGGATATTTGGGGCATATATTAACTCATTTGCTAAAACCTCCTATAAACTTTAACAAGTTAATGTAATTTCTAAAGTCATCTTTAATATTTTTAAATCTACAGCTTTGTTTAAAACAATACTTGGTGATCCTGCCATGCTAGTCCTTCTTCCAGCAGTTCCTGTTATACAATGACATGGCTCTTTCCCTTTCTCTCAGTTATGCCATGGGCTTCTGATGGGGACTACAAGTCGTCATTTCAACACAGAATATGCAGGTATAGTCCACTATCAGGCTAGGTTCACACCTGGGCGACTGCTGACCGCGCGGATTGTTGGGCGGTCTTGGAGTCGCCCACCACAGTCGATCGCGCTTTCTTTTGTGATGGCACCCCAGTCGTGCCAGGTGGATCGCGTGGTTTCCAGCTATGATTCCGCCCGTGCAATTGAACATGATTGCGGCTACAAAAGCCATGTGTCGTAAAAAAAGGTACTTGCACCTTTTTTTAGCAATTGCTATGCAGATGTAACCCCATTGCAATGAATAGGACCGCACGGCATCGGCTGTGTGCACTAGCACATGATCGCGTGTACCGGGGGTCACCGAGGTCTGAACCTAGCCTCAGGAAATCTGCCCTGAGAAATACCATACAGCCATCATTGGATAGCATGCATGTAGACATTAAGCGGATGCAGGAGATTAGCATTAATGAGGTACAAAAAAGCTTAAAAAATAAGTATTTAAAGGAGAACTATGAGGTGAGTTCTTAGTTCTAGCCGACCTGTGACAATGAGACTGTCACAGGTCGGCTTAGTAGATCGGGAGGTGAGGGAACACATACCGGTGTTCGCTCACCTCTCGATCCTGTCACGGCTCTCTGCCGTGACAGGGTACGGGCTGGATTCCCTCCTCCCCGCCCCAATCCGCCAGCGCTGACTGGCGGAACGGACGGGGGAGTGGGCGGATACAGCTGGCTCTGCCTCTAGATAGGCAGAACCAGCTGTCAGTCACGCAGCTGGGCGGATCCAGACATAATTGCCGGCATCCGCTTCAGCTGCGGCGTCTCAGTATACCGCAAGCCGCAGCTCGCGTTATACTGCGGCGTCTCAGTATACCGCGAGCTACAGATTGTGCTATACTGGGCCTAGGGTGACGGGAGGACGCTAGTTTGTGTCCTCCCGTTACCCTAAGGAGAATAATGGGGAAAAGCCTTAAAATATCAGCTGTTTATGCATTGCTTTGAGAGTTTGTCCACACCAAATGTAGACCAGATCTGCATGAGTTTCTGCACATGCAGTGCAGTGAGTTTTGCCGCATTTTGTGCTGCGTTTTTGATGCGTTCTGGGCCGTTTTTGGTTAAAAAAATATTTAAGTTTAAAATGGGCTTTCAGTGCGTTCCAGGGCGTTTGCATGCGTTTTTGATGCGTTTACATGCATTCCAGAGCAGGTAAAATAGGGCTTGCTGCAGTTTTTTACATGCTCTGGAACTGAACGGTGCGGTGTGAACTAGAGCCCAAAATACCATTGGAATACATTGGACGCAGTTTTGATCCGGTCTGTAACTGCTCTGCTCTGCTCCTGGAACATGATTGGTGTGATCAAGGCCTCAGAAAAGTAATTATCATTCAGTTAGGGTGTACTATAAATAGTACATTAGACTACAAAGAGGGACATCTGAGGAACATTGAGGTTCAGTTCCTCCAAATGAGGGGTAGTTGAGAGCTATAAAGCAATATTTGGCCGAAGATTACTGGCATCCAAGACCTGACCGATTATACACTGGGCCTGTGTATGGGTACTTTGCTTTTGTTGTAAAACTTTGTGATGAATAAAACTGTTTGGTCAGTTTTACATCCTATTTGACATACTTTCCAAATGTGGTCCTGGGAGAATTGTGTAAGTTTGCTCAACTATGCAAATTGAGATGAAGGGATCCCAGCAGTGCAGGATGTATGCTCTTCATTTAAAGCTGAACTCTGGGCAGATATGAGAGACACATCAATGCAGCTCTATAATTATTCATACATCATAAGTACAAGTAGCTGAATTTGACCTGGTATCAGCCTCTTACAGTGCCTGTATAGCAGAGCTGAACAGGGAGAGAATGAAAAGAAAGAGGCAGTACAAGGACTGACAACACTCAGGCTGATAGGAGAAGAAAGCAGAGTGACAGAGATGTGCTCATCAACGAGTTGCTTGTCCTTTCACTGTCCAGTCACAGGATCAGGCGGGTCCAGTGCAAATTGGGCTCAGAAGAAGTGGGTTGAATGATGCTGGCCATCAGACTGAGGACATCTAACAGCAGAAATAAAGTAAGGCAGTCCCCGAGTTACAAACATCCGACTTCCATACGACCCCTACTTACAAACGGAGGCTATTACTGTACAGCAAGGGGTCCCAGGCTGCAGCCAAACGGTACCGCGCAGCATTTCAGTCGTTGTAATGCTACCCCGCTCGGCCCGACGAGGAGTGCCCGCCTTTTTGGGTCTGGTTTGTAGTACTGTACGTACATTACAGGAAGTTATCTCTTGTGAGGGGTGCCCGCCTCTTCTTCCGGGTAACTATGAGGTTTTTACTGCTGTCTGTATCCTCATTAGAAAGATGTAATCTCACTTCTTGTCCTTGAGACAACAGGAAGTGAGAGGAAATCTACCCCTAGGAAGGGAAATTCACTCCTGTAAGAGTTATCATGGGAAAAAGATGTTTCCACTGAAGCTTCATCACCAATCCTTGTTTCCAAGACAACCCATTTTTAAAGTCAAATTGCCACAGGGACAGAACGTGAGGTGAAATCTTCTGAACAGGGGCACACACAGCAAAACAAACTTTACAGGGGGTTAACCCTTCCCTATGCTATCCAAAACCAAAATAAATTTGGGCTGGAGTTACACTTAAAATTGTACCTATCCAACTTACATACAAATTCAACTTAAGAACAAATTTACAGAACCTATCTTGTTCGTAACCCGGGGACTGCCTGTACTGCAGGGGAAATCTATGGATTGAAGCTGACTATTGCTGCAAAAGATTATTTAGTTATTTTATTGTTTAATAGACTATTTTTTTTAATCTTTTTTTTTTTTGATAGAGTTCTGCTTTAGCTGCCTCTGAAATTAGTAAAGTTTGATTTATTTCAGTAGCAGTAGATATAAATGGTCCACGTAATACTCTCTGCTATGACTCCAAAGGCTGCAGTGTTAATCATAACACCCATGCTGGCTTATCTGTTCTTGTTTGTTTGCTTGCTTCATGGTGTTTACCCTTTTAAGTGGAGCGCTTAGATCTGTCTTCTCATATCCTTATCCACAATTTATTAGGAAATTTTCACTTTTGCTTCCTGTTTATCACCAGTTATCTCTTTCCTCCCCAGGACTCCTATAGTATTCTGCAAATTATATTGTACTGTGCAGACAAGCCTCCTGCCTGGTAGGTGCAATAAAAACCTACCAGCTGATAGATGTCAAGAGTGTGATTATAAGAAGGATCATGTGATCACATTACTGTTTTCTGCTCAGGTCAATAGGGGCATAATAGACAAGATGAGACTGGGCCTTGACTGATGACCCATGGCAGCAGGGGTGGCAATATGCTTCATTTTGCTTTTGTTTTGATTTGAATTTGTACTGCTTTGGAATTGGGCCTCCTAATTATTTTCTATTCTAGTGTAAGGCGTGCGGAGTTGTATACTGGATTCTGTTAGCTTGCAGCGGCGTTTACCACCCACCCACCATTTGTATATTTTATTGTCACAGCTTTTACCTTTCCAGTGCTTAAAGGGAAATTATAATGGTTTTCTGTCCATTTTTATTTTATTTATTTTAACATTTATATTTTTTAAATGTTAAAAAAAATTCTAAATAAATATACAGCTTTTGTTTTAAAAATAAACATATAATGGGTCACAAAATGTTTCCAGAGCACGACGGTTAGCAGCAGCTCCAAGCTCGCTCCTGTGATAGACTTCAATACAAATTAGCAAACTAAACATAAGGTTATACTCCATCACGAGAGCAAGCTTGGAGCCGTGGCTACTTTACAACACATACAGGGACCATAGGGAACACCCTCCAGAAGGAAGGACAGTGTCAGCACCAATCCAGAGATGATTTGAGGATCTACAGCCGAGCGATACACAAATAAGATGAGATTTTTCCATTCAATATTTGGGGTACTTGAATGCATTTTTAAGATTTAACTCCTGAGTTCAGTGTCCCTTTTAAATTGTATATTTTTTTTTATAGTGGTTTATACATCAGATCAAAAAGAGGGACAACTGAGGAGGAAAGAGGGACAGGGGGATTTGGCTCCAAATAAGGGACAGTTGGGATCTATGTGTATCTGAACCAACCATACACCATGATACCAGTGTAATTTCAGAAAAAGAGTGGGGGCTGTTTATAAAGTTTTGAATATCTTTGTAATCCAGTAGCCTAAAATGTTTAATGATTTATACACATAGCTGGATTCTAATTCTGATTCAGATTATGGATGTGAATAATCCATACATGAGAACAAATTTATTTTCTGAGAAAATGTCTCTATAACGTATTTTGATTTGAGTAGGATAATAGGGGGAAACAAATTTAATAAATATAATTAGGCAAGGGTTTCCAATATTTTTCCAATTTTTACCTCCATTCTGACAAGTCACTGTCCTCTAATAGCTATGAACAGCTTAAAGTGTGTGTCAGGGCAAAATAAAAAAAAACAAATGTAATACATCTCTACAATACAAGCACATTTCCCCAGGGTTTATCCCTTTAAAGATGCTGCAAGTAAAGAAAGATACCTGTTTATCGGCCAGAAATGTGCTCATCTTCTAAGTTCCTGTTGTTGTCTGACAACACACACAACTTTGTGAACTGAAATTTACAAGAAATTGTATCAGCCCTGGCCGGTTGCAGTGTTCTAAACGACTGAATCACTCCAACTGTCCTTATCTCCAAAACATAGGAGATAAGTAGTCCAAGGTAAGAACTGGGAGGGCTGATTAGGCACCTTGAGATAGCACAGGAAAAGTGAACAAGACACAGTACCGTTCTGAATTGGACACAAGATCTACAGGTATTATTTCTACTTATTAAGCAGATATAACAAAAAACACTTTCATTGGTATATTTAACAGACTAGAAGAGAAGATCAAAAAGGAAAAGATAATTATTAGAGTTGATATGCACTTTAAGTCTATTTAAAGTGTCTTAAGAGAACAATCTCATGTTTTTATACACAATGAGGTTGTTGTACAAAATGTAGATACAATACCTGTCCTGTTGTTTTATCATCTAAATGAAAATTATTATGGGTTTTGGACAGTTTTTTTTCTAGAATTTCCTTAAAAACATTTATTTTTAAATTTGAAGGCACCCTTGTTGGGAAATGGGAAATGCTGGTTTTAATTTCAGCTTGAGCTTTGGAGCCTGTAAACAGTAAAAAGAACAAAGCGCTCCATTAATCAATGTGTCTCAGCAATGATTCAATTATGTGACTCATCCAGTTGTGTATGTAGATTTCAGCTTGAGCTGTGGAGCCTGTAAACAGTAAAAAAAAGAGCCAAGGGCTCAGCCTGCTGTTTAAAAATATGAATATGCAATATTTTATATTTACCTAACTAAAAAATATATATTTTTAATCTTATATTATTCTGACCTGACTGTAAAAAGAAGAAAATATATACAATGCCATTACACATTCCCTTAATTAACGTGGGCTTATTCCCCTTTGCCCCACATAGTTCCAGACTGAAGCTCACAAACACATCAGCAGCCATTAGTTTTACCACTGTGGATTTGGGATAACTTCCTGGAAAACAGTGTGAAGGCTGCTCTGTTGAATGGGCTCATGGCCTTACCCTGGAGCTAACAGACGGTTCAACTTGTGATAGTTAATTGTCACTATGACACAGGAAACCGAGGCTCAAACCATCACCTAATTCTTTGTGACACTGATACTTTAAGAAAATAAATTGTCTAATGTTATTACTGTGAGTAGTTGTCTGCAAATGCATCTGAGCTATATTAATAAACCAGAGCAGTGAATGAACAAAACCATTTAGGAAGGTTCGAATGTCTACGACAATTAGAGTTTCAGAATATTGATTTACTGAAATAAGAAAAACATGCAGAGTTCTTATTTGTCTCCAAAAATGGCTTAAATGTACCTCTGTGTGCTTCTGGGTGTGCCAGGCCTGTACTGGGAACTGGTGCATCAGTTATAGTGCAGGTACATTTGGATCTCATGTTGAACATTATTAAAAATGAAGAATACATAACTGTGAGGGGATGTTTCATTTTAGATGAAAATGTGGATCTCCACTTCAGATCTCTCTGCATCAGAAAACTGGAATGTGCTGCCTGGCCACAGCCAACTCGTTAAAGTCACACTGTCAATAGAGAAGTATGGAAGGTTTAATCAGCAGATAGCAGGCTTAGCTTGGCAGAGCTGCGCCACAGTCAGAAAGGAGCCACCTCAGCTGCTAGATTGACAGCTGGCTCTGCCTCTCTACACACAGCTAAGTACAGGCACACCCACCCCTCCCTGGTCTGTATTTACAGCCAGTCTTGACAAAGCAGAGAGGGGAGGGGTGAATCCCTGGGGGTTTGGGGCAATGACTGTCACTGCTCACAGTAAGGAGCAGAGGCCGAGAGCCGACTGATGAGGGGCCACTCGATCGGTCAGCTTTCAGTCTCAGAGCTGGCTTGGGATAGCTGCAGTGTCACACGCCAGCTCTAAGTATCAGAGAGAGTATATTTTACTTCTCCTTTAAGATTGAAGGATCACACCACAGATCACAGTCCAGATACATATCTATTCCAGTATAGGGTTCAGATAGAAGATCAAGGTTGACTCATTGCTGAGAGTCATCCCTTATCAGAGTAGTTTACTCAGTGCCGAGACTCATCCCTTATTGGAGCCCTTGGCTCTTTTTACTGTTTACAGGCCCTACAGCTCAAGCTGAAATATACACACACAAGTGGATAAGTCAAACAACTGATCCAATGCCGAGACTCATCCCTTATTGGAGCCCTTGGCATTTTGGAGTCTAAATGCGCCACTTCATCAGGGCTTGAAAGAAGAGAAAGTGTATCTATGTTTTTACTAGTGTGATATCAGGCAGCTGTTTTCCTGCTGATGAGATCTGTGCCCATGATCTGACCCTAAACTGGATTAAAATTGTCTGGGCTATTATCAGTGGTGTGGTTTTACACTACAAACCAAGGAAACTGGGAATCCTCCGGGGTGAAGAAGATGCTAGCCTTGTTATACAGACAACCTGTACGGATACCATCATAGTACAACTAGATAGGGATGTCCATTCGACAACCCCTTAGGTCCAGTACCATCTGTACACATTCCCAAAGAGAAAAGTATTCTGGCTGCTATTGCTGGCTACCTTTAAGAAAATGCTGGTTTACTGGCTGTGTCAGACATTATATCACAGACACAAAACAAGCATGATGTGAGAATATCCAAATTCCTTCTGTCTGTTGTCTATTGTCCTGTATGCAGTATGTTGACTGTTCCAAGCCAATGACTAAAGAACCATTGGAAGCCCAAATGCATCAGCATGACGGACAGTCAAGCATTTTCACAATGGCACAATGGCATTTTCACAATGGCAGCCTTCATGATTAAAATGGTTTGGACTGTGTATGCTGTATATCTCCTGACCTGCTCATTTAATAACTACAGCTACAAGTTACTATATTTAATGAATGACTTTTAATGTGCACTCCATTTTTACAATCTAAACATCACCCACTTTATTTCTTAGAGCAGGAGATTGTACATTATAGAGTCGTGTGACAAGAGCCTCCAGTGCTGCATTAAAGCATTGTTAAAGAACCTCTATGTTTAGATTTAATTCCTATCCTGTATCCTTTAGATGGCACAGTTGAGGTAAATTGAGTGAACTTTGTAGCATTTTAAAGTTTCCTAAGTGCTTCATTTTTAAAGTTTTTTTTCCCCAAGCTATTTGTGTTTAGGGGCAGGGTGGGGGGCTGACTGTAAAGTGGAGTTTACATTACTTATGGGAGGTCCCCTTTCATCAATTCCTATTAGGCAGCTAAACCTTTTGATTTCAAGTATACTGTAGGTTCGCTTTAACTTGCCCTGGGTGTGCTTGAATTCTTCCCCCCTCCAGTGCTAGTCTAAATTTCAGGTACTGGTCACATGGTCTGAGCCATAATGAGGCATGGGAAGTGGAGTTTAGGCAGCATCTCTCTTATTCCCCCTCCCAATTTGGCTGAGATCATGTGTCCGAATGCCAGCATTTGGTCACCTGACTATCACAGGAAGAACGAATTCCAAGGTTTCCCGAGACATGGAAAGTTTTTGTGATTTGTCTGTATATTTTAAGTTTAGTGCTGTGGGATGCGATTTACATTAAGGAATACTTGAATTTGGGCACATTCATTTTTTTTGTGGATAATATACGCCGGGAAGTGATATGTTATTACCTATAGGTGTAAGATATTTTAGCTTTAAAAAAAGAAGGTTGTCACTGGCAAGTCATATGTCACAAGCCACTAAAAGTGTCAGAATCCCCAAGGAGGTTCATGGTAGCTTGTTAATCTCTCCTGTTTAAAGGAAACAGCCTAATTCACTTAAACATAATGAAAACCATTCCTCAAATGCTGAATAGCTGGAGAAATTCTTTCTGGCTTGTCAGCTTCAACTGAACTTTCTCAAAGTAATTTTGCCAGCTCGTATTTACTAAGAGCAAGGAGAGGAAAGCACTTTTGCTCATAATTGGCATCTGATAATGGCCTATGCTTTTCGGAAATCTGCGACATAATCGCTATTAGAAAATCGTCTGTTTAGATTTTTAATTACATACTTTTCGACTTGTAAAAACAAATTACTGTTACATGTTTTCTTTCGGAATATTTTTTTTTACTGCACTTGCTGGATGACGGAAGACAGTACCGGTAACCAAAAATCATGCCAGTATCATTAGAAGTAATTAACCTCACTCATCCTAAATATGACTCAGTCAACACATGGCATTGGAATAATGGCTTAGTAAAAGAATGTTTCACTGAATCATGGGTTTGTTCCTACAGTTTTTATGACAGGCTCCTTCAATCAGCTGATCGAGGGCACACAGTGTGTATTGTTGGTACATTTAACCGATAATATAAAAAGATATTATATATACACAGTACTGTGCAAATGTTTTAGGCAGGTGTGGAAAAAAAATCTAAAGTAAGAATGCTTTCAGAAATAAAAGTGTTTATACTTTCTATCAATTACCAAAATGCAAAGTAAATGAACAGAAGAGAAATCCAAATCAAATCAATATTTGGTGTGACCACCCTTTGCCTTCAATTCTTCTAGGTACACTTGCACACAGTTTTTGAAGGAACTCAGCAGGTTGGTTGTTCCAGACATCAAGGAGAACTAACCACAGATCGTCTGTGGATCTAGACTGCCTCAAATCCTTCTGCCTCTTCATGTAATCCCAGACAGACTCGATGATGTTGAGATCAGGACTCTGTGGGGGCTAAACCATCAGTTCCAGGACTCCTTGTTGATCTTTACGATGAAGTTCTTAATGACATTGGCTGTATGTTTGGGGTCGTTATCCTGCTGCAGAATAAGTTTGGGGCCAATCACACGTCTCCCTGATGGTATGTCATGATGTATAAGTATCTGCTTGTATTTCTCATCATTGAGGACACCAGCCCCAGGAACCTTTACCATGCTTCACTGTTGCTGCAGACACTCATTATTGTGCTGCTCTCCAGCCCTTCGGAGAACAAAATACCTCCTGCTACAGGTTTATATTTTAACATTTTGACTCATCAGTATTGCTCAAGCAGTATTGCTTTTTGGCCACAATTCTTCCATGAACACCACTTCTAGCCAGACTTCTCAGGACAGTAGATGGATGAACCTGGGTCCCACTGGTTTCGGCCAGTTCAGTGCTAAGGGCACTGCTGGACATCTTCCGATGTCGAAGGGAAGTAAGCATGATGTGTCCTTCATCTGCTGCATTAAGTTTACTTGGAGGACCACTGCTTCTACAGTCCTCAATGTTGCCCAATTCTTTGTGCTTCTTCAAAACTTGAACAGCACACATCTTGAAACCCCTGTCTGCTTTGCAATCTTTGCCTGGGAGAGACCATGTTGATGCAGTTTAACTACCTTGTGTCTTGTTGCTGTGCTCAGTCTTGCCACGGTGTATGACGTGTGACATGAAACTGTCTTCCACAACCTCACCTTAGTAGCAGAGTTTGGCTATTTCTGTTTCAAATAATGACTGTGTTTCAACCTACCTATGAAATTGATGATCATTAGCACCTGCTTGCTATACTTGGTTAATCATACACCTGACTCTAATCCTACAGAATCCTATATATGTCATTCAGTTGTGATTTCAATTGTCTGTCTAGAGTTGGCCTATCCAAATTTCCATACAAGGATAGCCATAGACATCACTTCCTTGATAACACGTGTGTAGTATGTGAAATAATGATAGGATTTGGTAATTCACCTGACTTGCTGTTTTATGGATCATGAAACTACAAATAAAGTATTGTTTTACGAACAACTAATGCAGACATTTCTGGACTCTTTTGGTAGAAACAGTACCAAAGCGATGTGATATGAGGGCTTACCTAAAGAAGCCTTTTACTTTGTATTCAAGATGGTGGGTCTTTACACTACATGGTTGTTGGTAGATCTACAGGAAACTGGGCTATTAGATTTGTAACGTGTATGGTCAGATTTAATCAGTAGTTGTCAGATTTGGGGAAGATCTGTCTAAAGCTGACCAATAGATTATCTGCAGGTTTTCTATGGTCAGATGGAAACAGTGCAGCAGATTCCTCCATCTATGCTAAACTGCGTGGATGGAGGAATCTCCCACTGGGCCAAGCTTCAGTATCTTGCTAGCCGGCCCCGCTGGCTGTCAAAATACCTGAACAATCTGATTGGATTCATGCATTATTCAGCCAGCTTATTGGATGATCTTTTGGATGATCATTCATAAGCAAGATCTATCCTGCCTAGGGCCTCATACAGACAGCCTGCAGTCTCCACCACCCTCTGAAAAGTCATCTGCAGTGGATCGATTTTGCCTGTCAAATGGGACATGCTGTATATTTTTGTGCCATGATGCAAAGCATTGCGGTCATGGCAGTGTATACAGTGCTGTGTGGCCACAGTGTTACCATTGCAGCACATCAACCGCACTGTTTTACCGTCCCCTTGGCATCCATGTGAACGAGGCTTAAAGGTAGTTAATTGAAAGTAGACATGTAATGGTGTCCAATAATGTTGAAATTGAGCTTCCATTTACAGGAAATGTGCATGTCTGTTATGTTCAGTCATTGATATACCATAAAGTGTATTTATAGTTAAACTTTTTTTTTTTTTTAGTTTTGGAAAAAGTAGGGAAGGGTGAAAACAGGAAATTAGAGAAAAATTCATAAAAGTAAAATTAATTCCTTTCCTGGAAAGTTCTTACCAGAACATTTATCCCTATTGGATTACCTTCACCTCTTGCTATTTTGACAACTCTAAACTTTTGGATTTTCCCTCACTTTCTGGCCCGGTGCTGGTCACCATGGTCACTAGGGCACATAGAGAGAGTGTCCCAAACTGACAAACGTGACAGAGGGTCTAACCCAGGGGGTAGCAAACCTCCGGCCCTCCAGCTGTGGTGGAACTACAAATCCCATGAGGCATTGCAAGAGGCTCATACCTACAGACATGACTCCCGAAGAGAGATGCATCATGGGATTTGTAGTTTCACCACAGCTGGAGGGCCGCAGGTTTGCTACCCCTGGTCTAACCCTTACCCAGTCTATCCAAAACTACATACAGCTTAAATTGGAAAAATTTACATGTAAAAACACTGTTCATAAAACAAAGAATTGCATCTCTATAGAAGGATTTTTCAGAATTGTCTACAGATAAATTTTCATACAAATAATCTATCCACAATATTTTTTAGATGAAGGAGCAATCAACCTGAAATCCCTAATTGTCTAATTTCTATGGGCAGTTTAATAAAAAATATGGCTATAACAAATACATTTGGAATGTGAAGGATCATCCCAATAAATGTAAACATTAGATGATGCCTGGGATGCTGTATATGACATATGATAGTTTGGATGATAGTAGGTTCTTCCTGGAACTGTCCAATAAATGACTGTGGTATGCTCTGCCCTGTGAGTTTATTGCAGAGCCGTCCTAAAACATCAAACTGTCTCTTCTTGTTTTATAGTGAAGGTGGAGGCTCACGCTCATATCATTAACAATATGAAAACATAAACAGCTATATTTTAAACAGCCTCTATCTATCTTCTCTGTCCCCTCCTGATTTGCACTTGTTGTGGGACCCATCTCTGTTCTCTCTATGGTACGTAGCTGCCACTTCCTCATAACCAGTGCTGGGGCCTATTAAACCCGCTTGGAAGCCACATCCGGGAATTAAGGCTTTATGGAACCACAGAAGGAAACACTTACTGTTGTAAATTGTATCTTTTTCAACTTAACTGTTGAAGCGCTGTTTATGTCCTTAATTCACAACTGGGCAAACTGATGTAGATGTCAGGATCCGATCAGCCCAGTCCAGATTGCGCTTCAATAATATGAATTGCTTAGATGTTTGCTTCCTAACAAATGCATTGCATTAAAAAAAATGGATACTAAAAATGGATACTACAAATGGGGTTAGGATGACTCCAAAATTAGGAAATGGTGATAAGTCAAGGCTGGACAATACCAGTTACAATTCTGATAGAAAAAAACTCTTTGGCAAATGGTTAATTGAGAGCTATTGCAGGTGGGGCAGGACCATCAATAGGGGGTATAGGCAGTCCTTTCTTACCGGGTTCAGGCCCCATCAGCAGGAGGCTGGGCCTGGCAGGGGTTGCCTGTAGGCTGCACGCTCAAGCAGTCTCCCATATACTCTCCGGACTCTCCCTGTCAGTTGGCACTCTCCCCCCTCTCAAGCCAACATTTATCAGCTCCACATTTCTTCTTGTCTTCACTGTGAGAGATAGGCACAGATACAACAATGCAGGCATACATGGCATGTGTGTGGAGGGGCAAGGGCCCTCCCCTTCATCTGAATGGCTTTCTGTTATTTAAAAAAAACCTCCTCTTCTCTAATTGATATGATTTCACCTGGTTTTGTTGGGAACATTTGGCACTTTCTGTGTATTTCTGTTTATGGTTTAAAGTTGTTCTGCTGCTAAAGTAATAGTCTGTTCTGCATTTTATTGTTCATTTCATTGTTAAACTTTTAGAGGTGGCTCCTAGTTCTGGGTGAGATTTGTCCATGCCTGCACAGTTTGTCCTAAGAGTCTCTGATGGCATTCTACACTCCAAAATTCTAATTTTGATTCAGGAATCACATAATTGTCCATATATCTGAAAAAAATCTCAGTGAATTGTAGTGCACCACAGTTTGTATGTTACTGTCCATTGCACTAAGGTTAACATAAGGTAAAGATGTAATATGCCGGAAACACACATTTCCTTTTTGTCTGATGCATTTTCCATTGAAATCAAAGGAAGCACGATGCTTTGCATGCACCGGACTGGAAGATGAATGTAATCTGAACCAATTCTGTACTGTCTGTATCCCTGGCTTAAACAGTGTCCCGCTGCACATTACTTGGCACCTGTGACCTTTTGTACAACTAAACATCTCCCAGAGGATGGTTCTCAAGGGTAGGAAACAGAAATGGCACTGGGCCACAGGATCTCAGAGCTTGAACATGGAATGGAGTATGTTACCACTGTCTTGGAGGGACATGAGAAGGAAGTTGAAGATTTTACATCAGAAATACAACTCAACATTATAAAATGAAAGATGTAGAAAACAAAGCGAGGAGCTCAAACAGAGGCCTCCCTGTGATTTGCACTTACGGGTGACAGTCACAGCCTTATTTCGAGAATTGGCTCTTGAGGTAGACAGGTTAGAAATGTATAGAGTGCATAGTGCTCTCACATGTTGCCAACCAAAATGCCTACTGTGGGATATTGTGGTAAAATATTGTGGTGACTTCCTACCTGTACTATGGCCAAACCATGATGTGGACCTAGCTTTATTCAAATCTTTATTTGGAATCCCTAGGAAAGTTGAGAAGCAAAAATACATTTTACATTCTTTAATATTACAGTTAACAAACAGGACTCTCTCCTTGCAAACAGGTTTAAATGGCGAGATCCATAGATCAAACCCTTTATTTGAGCATCCCAGGTTTAGGCCATACTCGTGACCAAGTCAAAGAACTTGCAGAATTTCAGAAACTTAAAAAAAAAACCAATGAAAGCAACTCCCGATTTGATGGAAACTTTTCAGCTCAATTCCTCTTTGAACTCTACCCTTTAGAAAAATACCAGAAACTCTGACACACTAGAATCGCCAAAAACTACACTTGAAGTTCAAAAGGCCATCAAAACATTGAAGATTAATAAATACACTGTCCTGGACAGGTTTACTGCAATTTATTACAAAAACTTTTCAGATCTTAATTCCACATTTAACAAAACTATTCAACAACATATTAGACAGTGAATCTTTCGGATCGGATACTTTAATGGCTCCAGTGTACTGAAACCAAACAATGACATATCTAAACCATCTAATTTTTGCCCCATATCCCTTTTTAAGTTAGATGTCAAATGAATGGCTAAAATATTAACCTCCAGACTAAATAGGGGTAAAACCATACTGATCAACAAAGTATGCTTCATGTCCAAGAGGCAGGCATATGGCACTAACTTACTGATGTGGCCTTACCTGTTTGTGGTTTGAGAGCTATGGGGGTTTGGCCCGAAGTTTAGAAAATGGATAACAGCCTTATACTCTGGTCCCAAAGCCTTCATTTAATATGCAAGACTTCGAACCCCAAGATTTTGAGGCAGGTGGTGCCCAATGTCTCTCCTCCTCTTTGCCCTGGCCATGGAGCCACTGGCTATAGCACTTGGACAAAATCCTTATATCAAGGGGTTTGAGGTTGCAGGATACAACCATGAAATATGTTTTGTTTGTGGACAATGTTACTCTCTTTCTTATGAACCCTATAACCTCACTGCCTAATTTATTAGACCTTTTTACCCCCTTCACAACCATCTCTGGCTTACATGTCAACAATTACAAGTCAAAACCTTTAAATATCAATTTCCCAACATAAACTCTGCAAAGTTCCTACTACCTCCAGTGGGAAACCAAAATCCTAGCTTATCTGGGTATATCTCTTACAGCTATCCATGAGACCATGTACTTGGCTAACATTCCAGCAATGTTGCAAACTAAATTAAATTTTGGAATCTTGGAAACATTACCAGATATCCTGGTTTGGCAGGATAGTGGCAGCTAAAGTTACCTTACTGCCAAAATTTCTGTATCCATTCATGGTATTTATGGTATTACCCATAAACATCCCATCCCACATCAAGAGGCTAATCCAACAGCACTTCCTACTCTTCATTTGGGAAGGAACATCAACAAAATTATCTTTCAATCAAGATCTAAGGGAGGCCATGTCTGCCCCCACATTTCTAATTATCATTATATTTTGTACAATATAAGCCCTGATACTCCCCTTTGGGTCAGCTTGGAAGTAAATCAGTAGCTATAGACACTCTCTTATGGTCTCTTCCCCATCTGTGTGGAAACATAAAGACAATCCCATCTTGAAACATTTGTTAAAAGTAAGGAATAATGTCAAATATTTGGGCAAGCTATTGTCTCCATACTTACCATTTAAGGTGCCTCGAAATTATGCAATGGTAGGACTCTGATGCCTCGAAATGAGGACAGCCTGAGGACTCTAATGTGAAAGGGGGACTCTGAAGTGAAAGGGGGAAACTGAAGTGAAATAAGGACATTGATGTGAAATAAACAGGGGACTCTGATGTTAAAGGGGAACTCTGATGTAAAAGGGGGAATCTAATATGAAAAGATGGGCCTCTGATGTAAAGGGGGTCTTCTGATGTGTAGAGGTGGCTTCTGATATGAAGCAGGTTCCTGATATAAAGGGGGACTCAGGTGTGAAAAGGGGGATTCTGATGTGTAGAGGTGGCTTCTGATATGAAGAAGGTTCCTGATATAAAGGGGGACTCAGGTGTGAAAAGGGGTATTCTGATGTGAAAAGGTAGGCTCTGATGTGAACTGGGACTTCCGATTTTGAAGGGGAACTTCAATTCAGCAATCTAGTAGATCTAAACTCTTAAAAAAGAATGCTTATTTTTGTAGACCACTGTAAGCAAAACAGGATACAGCTTCCCCATACTTTTTAATTTTTTTCTCCATTCATTGTCCACACCCTGGTAACTCTTTCCATACATTTCCTGTTGACATGTACGGGGGTCCAGTGGCTGCTGAAAGTCACAGTTTTACTCTAGTGGTAGTATGCAATATGGCACTGTGTGCTGGCACAGATGTGTTTATTTATTACAGGTATTATGCAATATGCAGTGCTTTACATATTGTACATTCAGATCAGTCCCTGCCTTCAAGCAGTTTATAATCTAAAGTCACTATCCTTATATGCATACATACATGCACACATGTTAAGGCCAATTTTGACAAGCACTATTAACCTTCCAGCATGTCTCTGGAGTGTTGGAGGAAATTGAAGTACCTGGAGGAAACCCATGCATGCACAGGGAGAATATGAAAACTCCATGCAGGTAGTGGCTTGATCAAGATTCAGACTTTTACTCCAGCTCGGGAACATGCAGCAAGTGCTGAGAATGCCACAGGTAAGTCGAGTAAGAGTTATCATCCGAAGATATTAAGCGCCTGTAGAAACACCTTGCTGGTAGGATCAACTAATATGGTATCTGGTATATGGATATAGTTGGTCCTACCATCATTGTGCATCCATAGGCTGAAGTGCCTCTAGATAAACTTTGCTGGTAGGATCAGCTGATATAAATTAATTGAAACCTGGAAATATGAAATGTTGTTATGGATACATGTGCAACAACATGTTAGGATCAAGTTTTTGGTTTCAGATACACTTTAGTATGCTATTAATGGCCTTGGCTTTTCCAAATCTTTTGGTTAATCTGTGAATCAAATGTCGGACGTGAAAGCAGATTTTTCAAGCGGTTACTCATTCCTACAGGAGAGTTAATTATACATAAACATTTAGCGTGGTCTGCAGGCCATGTTTAGGGGTAGGGTTAAGTGCAAGCAGTGTTTAGGGGGAGGGGTACTCCGACGAGGAAATGTCTAGCCCTTGTATCCTTCTTGTATACCAGCACTGACTGTTCACACTGCATTTCCATGTCATGACACAGCGCTCAGTAGGACTGCTCAGTCAGGATGGCCGTGTTTATTTGATTTATTAATGACTTAGCATGTGAGAATAAGGACATCATACAAATTATTATGTTTTCACAAGCTTTCCTGTGTTAACATTTGGGAGAAAGCTCTGAGAGACTCAAAGCCCTGAATTTATTTAACAAAGTGTGTGAAACATGACCTAGGGGATCAGCGAGAAAAAAATAATATCCTGGTTAAATAAACATGGAACTTTTGACATTTGCATGTATAATCTATCATTTGCTACATGAAATAAAGATTGTTTGTGAAGCTGGAGTTGTGGACAGATTAAGACTTGGGTGACATTAAGAAAGCACACGCATAATGAAAGTTTGTTACAAAACATTGCAGCATGGGAAGTGTAATTGATAATTAATGGGATTACAAAAAGGTGATGCCACATGGCTGTTTCTGATGCTGCATTCTCTAAATGATTACATACTGTGTTTTTGGTGTATTTTTAACGCTTAAAGGCGCGGTGCACATTTTGGAATGCAATAAATAAATGCACACACATAAAGGAAAGTAACACAATGTGCATTTGTTTATTCCCCCCCCCCCCCCTTGCTGCTTTAAGGACTTACCTTAAATGATGCCTCTTGATCCGATATCTTCTTCTTTTCAGTAGTTTCCAACAGTCCCTCCAGCGCTGGTGCCGGTCTCTGATCCAGCGCTGACTGCTGTGTCTTCTGTGTCCCATGATGTCTGTCTGCATGCATGCACCCGCCTGCGTGCATTGACTTACATTTACACTATGTTTCTCCTTTTCTCCCATCCGAAAATTTCTACTGCGCATGCGCCCACCCCATTGCTATATCTACCGCTTGCTAACATTAGATATATGCAAAAAAAAAAGGTTTCATTCTATTCTAAGCCTGAAAAGCAAAAAGCTTTGTGGCCGCAATCAGTGGATGGAGGGTGCAATTCTTAGGCTTCTGCAAACTGTTCCTCCAGCCCCAGGACCATATAAAGGTATGAACCTTCTGTTATGGGGCTGGAGGAACTAATAAATGGAATAATGTGTGGAGACGCCATTGAGAACTATAAGTCCCTCTGCCATGGTGGCAGACTAGACTTTTAGTTTCTTCATTCACAGATCCTGTGAATAGATCTGTAAATGGATGATGGTGCCATGCATAACCATGCCACATTCAGATTGTCGCGGGGGGAAAGAACCCCTGGGATTTAGGTAAGTAGGGGGAGGGGGGTTGGAGACTGAGGGGCATGTGACCATGTTTCTTGTTACGCCCTTTATATGGGTGTAACTTAAAACATGGTCAAAAAAGTATAATATGCTTTTAACGTAGATGTGCATCCTAATTTAATGAAATTAAGTTTGTTGAACAACTGTGCATTATAAACAATTGTCCTTTTTTTAATAAAATATTTATTTTCGGATTTTTTAAAAATCCTTTTCTGCATCTCAGTGCTTCTTATCTTCTGTAGCCTCTCTGCAGACACTTCCTGTCTACTTTCCAGCCATGGCTGCTGGGCATTTCTCAGGGTGGGTTTCCTGATGGTGACAGCAGTGGACCGTTCCAGTGCAATGTGTGTCAAGGTGGCCACTTGTAGACTCCGTCAAAGGCCCATGTGGCAGGGTGACAATGGAAGAGAACAATTGGGAGACAGAGAAAAAACATAGTCACAAGGACCTACTTGGCAGGATCATCAGGAATTATTTTGAAGGCACATATTTAAAAATAATAAACATGTCTTTAAAAATATAAATGAACATTTTTAAATGTATAAGATTTTCATAATTTGTTTACATATACTTCAATATGTGGGGTGTGACAGATGAGAGGGGATTGTGTATGCCCAGAGATTAGAAGTCTTTTGGGTGGTAAAACAATTTGCATGTACCTATAATTATAATCGTGAAAGGAATATTTTCCGCATTTGCAGACAAATTGGGATAACGCCTACTTTATATCTGTCAGATTCCCATTCACTTTGCATAACTAAAAACATATTTAAAAAGTGCTGCTGATACTTTTTAGTACATTCTACTTGTTTAAAAATCCTACCTAGCTTCCAACCCTCTGTAATTCTAAGGAGGGGGCTGTTACGTTAAAGGAGAACTATGAGGTGAGTGATTTCCATTCATCCTCATAGTTAGAGCTGACCTGTGACAAAGAAGCTGTCACAAGTTAGCTCTATCAATCAGGAGGTAAGCAGAAACATGCAGCGATCTGCTCACTTCCCGATCTTCTCCCTGCAGGGAGCGGTGACTGGGCACGGTTGGCTCTGCTTCTAGATAGGCGGCGCCAGCTGTCACTCACGCAGCTGGGTGGATCTCTACAGTAATGTCGGGATCTGTCCCGGCTGCAGCATTCACAGTATATCAAAGGCAATAGCTCGCTACATACTGAGCTTTGGGTCATGGGAGGACGCTAGTATATGTCCTCCCGTGACCCTAAAGAGAACTATGGGGAAAACACTTACCCCATAGTTCTCTTTTAATGTTTGCAGTGCTCGCAGATCCAATTATCAAGTGTTAACTAGATCTCAGCACTGCAGGTTCTCACAAAGGGATAAAGATTTTAGCGCACAGTATGTTAATGTTAGGAAACTTACTCTGTCTCCAGTTTGTCTCTCTGAAATTGCTCAGAATAGCTTGCAGCACTCATGTGTAATCTGCTCCAAAAAAACAAGAAGGTAAGAAATATTTAACACATTTTTTAGATATGCTAGGTGAATGGGGAAACATATAGTGGGGAGGAGGGGGTTCTCAAATTTGACTTCAAAAGTAAAAAATACACCTTCATTTTGCTCTTTTGTGTTACGTTCTGATACAATGGAATGTTTCCCAGTTCTGCTCCTGTGTGAGCTGGGCTGTCATTCAGTGCCATAGTGTCCAATGCTGCATGTTAGCTGCTTTCTATTTAGTAATGGGAAACTTTGATTTGGTTTTCATCAACCACTGTAAAGGAAACCTGTGCTGACAGCAGTATGCAGGCTGCAATTGCTGACCTCCTCCTGCCAATACTTACCTAGCTCTCAAATTCATCCAGTGGCTTCAACAGTCACTGTAATGGAAACAAGTATGCAGATCAGGACATACAAACAGAAGAAAAGCTGTCCATACACCAGATTCTGCTAGAATAGATTATTGAAGCTTGTACCACATCACTGGTGTCCCACCCAAACTCTTCCCCCTTGGCATGTTTTACCCAATCACGGGCTTAGTGATTGGGTAAAACACATCAGAGAGGGTGGACCTTGGGTGGGATACCAGTGATGTGGTACAAGCTTCAGTAAACTATTCCAGTGGAATCTGATGTGGGGCCTGCTTTTCTACTGTTTGTATGGGCTCATATTGGAGCGAGGACGTGTTTCCAGTGGCAATGGAGCTGTGGAGGAGCAGTGCTTCTTTTGTGCATTCTCCTTGCATACAGATCAGGAGTTTTGACTTCAGGATAGAGGGCAGAAGCATTACAATTTCTGTGTGTGACCCAAATGAGGATATTTTTCTTCCTGTCTCTGTGGCTCCCATGTAATAATTAAAAACAAAAATGTAAATATTGTTACTTTTTACCTTTTGGTTTTAATGGGGTGTTATGAATTTGATATCATATATTTCTTTGATGAACACATCGATTCAGAGATTTTATGATTGATTTAATGTATGTATCTACAGTCACTGCAGATGATTAGGACAAGGCTAATGTAAGTCCTCTTTGTTGTGTTATAGCCCCTCAAACCCCCAAAATACTTTTTTAGTGAACTATATTGACCAATTAACTCCTTCTGGATTGTATAAATGAGTATATGCATGTACAGAATGTACAGATTATAAACACAATGCCAATGTAAGTCCTATTTTTAATTTTATCCATGATGAAGGGGGCACCTCAATCCCCTAAGAATGTGTTGGATTTTCTAAATTAACTTTATGACCAATACACCTTTTCAGCACTGAAAGTAGTTTTGTGCTCTCTTGTCTACAACCTCTCTAAGATGGTACTTCAGGGGCGTAGCTACCGTGTCCCAATTTTTTGGGAATTGCTAAAATATAAGACCTACCCCGAAAATAAGACCTAGTTGTGACCGTTCCCAGGGCTGGTGGTGGCATAAGGGGGAACTTGAAGAGCCGCGGGAGAAAATCAGCGGTGCCAAGGAAGCCAGTGAGGCGGCTGCAGAGGGAGCAGAGCTGCATAAGCCAATGCTTCCTCTATAGCGCCGACTCCTGTTATACCAAATGCACTACGCCTGTGAGGAATCGATAATGAAAGTGCGCTTTGCTTATTCTGGCCAGTGATTGGTTACCAAATTGCTCTTGGAGAGGTACGGCATCAGGCCAGAATTCAGGATTTGGAGAGTTATGACGATGTTCCAGAAGAAGATGATATGACTGTATTTGAATAAATGCACGGTACATTTTTGTACATGAATAAGTGTGGACTGTTGTACATAAAAAAAAAAAGAAGACCTACCCTGAAAATAAGATCTAGTGTGCTTTTTTAAAGCCCCCAAAAAATATAAGACAGTGTCTTATTTTCGGGGAAACACGGTATTGACATCGTGCATAAGAGAGGTGCCTGTACAAAGCCTTTACACCCGATTGGGATACCTGCCCATAGCAGGGTTCAGCACTCCACTTGCTCCACTTGATCTAGAAATAAGGATTAGAGTTGACTTTCTAAGCCTTGCCAGCTCTACTAGAAATGTATTTTTATTTTCATGTGTGTCCCCGTTAGAGAGATTTCTTATCACTTCTTGACAGGAAGCAAGGTGGAGTCTCTCTCCAGTAGGGAGACAGCCATCAATAGAAATCTGACATAGGTTCCAATCCTTTACTACCCAATGTAAAACAGAAAAGTTCCAGTTAGCCTTTAAATAATAATAAAAACAAATTAGAAAATGACCATACAGTTTGAAGGTGAACCTCACTTGAGAGAAACTATTGCCGTCCATTGCAATTATTGCCCACTGCCATTGCCGACCTGCGGAAAAAGCTAATTGCCTGGCTGCCCGTGGCTTCAATACAGTTCAAATCAAAGATCTAGAAAAAGTAGGCAGGGAATTAGAAATAAAAAAAATGGCTGGAAACAGGCTTTACAATTGTATTTTTTTTATGCTGCTTCCACAATCTGCAAGGAAACAGGTATGAAAAGCACTTACGCAGGCAATGAGGCGCACGGGGTGTTTGGTCATCCCTCTAACCACAAAGCAGTGAATTTGTTAAGCAGAATGAATTAGATAAGGAAACCTAATGCGTAGCGGCCATTAAACTGAGCTATGAGGTGGGATAATTGGAGGCTGTCAGATCGAGCTCGGGAAATGTGGAATGAATCGCAGTGTGAAAATTTGATTATAGCCAGCATAGAACACAACTGTACTTTTCTGGCAATGTCTCGCTTTGTTTACATTACAATGTTCTGCGCAAATGACAAGATGCAAATGCCATCATCCACATGTGCAGCATTGCTTGTGGCGTTCAGCCCAAACTCTGCTGTGTATATATAGGATCTGAAACGCCCGAAGGGAAGACATTTGTTTTTAACATGGAAAAGTATTTACTAGATTGCATTTTCTTTTTAAGTTGTCTAACTAAATACATAAATAAACTAAAATGATAACAAATAAATAAATACATACTCCACTCTGCAGCTGTCATAGCATTTACATTTAAACCTCCTCATAACCAGTATATGTTACAAGCACCCAGAGGCCTCCCTACTCTTTTCGCCACCTGAGACAATGGAGGGGGGTGCTGGATGCTGGCAGCGCATGTTACCAGGGAAGGGTTGTTGGCGGTGCATGTAATGGGTGGGGTTGTTGGCACAGTACATCTGTCTGGCATCCCACCAAGCTCACTGACATCACTGGTTGCCAGGAGCTGGGTGGGACGCCAGCCAGAGCGTTCCACTCATCTCCTTGCAACCAGTGACATCAGTGAGCTGGGCAGGATGCCGGCCAGAGCGTCACAGGTCACTAAGAGCGCTTAGCAACCTGGGATGCTCTGGCTGGAAAGGGGGTGGCAGGCACTCCTGCCCCCCACACATAAAACACATTTTCTAAACACAAGTGACTACCTGTCTGGAAATCTTATATCCATCTGTCATCAGTGCCACCTACAGCAAAGTTACATCACGACTCCCAAATGTCTTTTTTTTTTTTTAAACAAAATACTTCCTTGATTCCTCAAAAAGTTGTCTTTTTTTTGTTCTGATGGATAGATCCCTATTACAATATGCCATTTAACTTCCAAAGGTGTAATGCTGCTTCATTTCATCAAGCTCTAACTGATGCATATGATATTTGTAAAAAAACAACAGTATAAAGGAAATGTAGTGGTAAAATCCAATCATTTCTTACATATCACTTTTTCATGGTCCATGACGTAGCAGAAGTGGGTTCTTTAAGACACACTCACCTTTACTTACAGCAGGATGGAGCTGAAATCAAGGAGCCAGACCTACGCATATACTTAGATTGTGTATAGAAATATAGAGTACCAAACAAAGCTATATTGGTGTAAATTCCTCATGACAATCAACAAAGACTGTTGATTCACAGAACCTACGTAGAATTGGCAGTATCTGTCTGTTGGCACGGGCACGTGTCATGTTGACCGTAAATGCCAACGTAGTTCTGCCAGTATATTTATCCTGCAGGCGTTCTTCATATGTTTCTATTCTATCACTTCTATTACGTCCTAGTTTTCCATCAAGTGTTTGTGAAGTTCACTGTTGGGCATGTGTTTCAATACAAGAGCACAGCAAGAACATTATGAACAAATCGAGTCCTTCTGATTTGCATCAAGAATGTCTGAGAGAAAGAAAACTTCTAAATATTATCTTTACTCCAGATGGAGCTGGAACGTCAACTGTCCTTGACCACTGTGCCGAGAAAACACGAGCATCTAAGATCAGTGTGCATGTGAGGTCTCAGCCTAACTCTTAAGTCTGATGGAACAGAGGAACTCCTTTAATTACAGTTAAAAATCTTAACACCCTAATTTAGTCTGGGTTTCAGGAGCAATTTTGTGATCCCATCTCTGATTGATCATCCCGGTATTTTGTCTAATAGCTACTCTAAAACAGTTTAGGGCTTATCAGACCTAAGAGCCCTTGGCAAGTAAATAAAAGCAATGTTGACCTTGGACCATGGTTGAGAGGATGTCATTTGTTACTTCAGTGAAGTGGAGTGACCTTTCCCAAAACAAGATTGGGAAAGAGGTTAATAGCTGCCAATTGCTGAGGTGTTCCGAGACTTGCATATGGACACCATCTAGAACAACCGCGTTTGGCCTGAAAGGAAAAATAATGACTTGTTCTAGCATGCTTTGTTAGTTGTAATGGTGCCTTGACTTCCTAAAGGAAATAGCCGATTCCAAATAAGAAAAGGCTACTGACACTGATCTTTTGTGTGAACGTTTATTTGATTTGATTTTACGAGTTTACAGTCTAATGTTCTATCATACAGACACACTCATTCAAGGGCTAGTTGGGTGCAAGCTAATTAACCTACTAGTATGTTTCGGGGTTATGAATGGAAACCAAAGAACCTGGAGTTAATCCACATCAACACAATATAATCCTGAGGACTCTGATAGTGTCCCTAGACAGTATTAAACTTAAAGCTGACTTGCAGTAAAATGCAACTTCTGCTAATACTATTCATACCCCTTGCCCCTTTAAAAATCAACTAATGTTAGTAGCTGCAAAATGTTTATAGTTACCATACCCCTGTTTTCTGCCCAAAGCTCCTTGGCGAGGACAATGTCACACTCTTCTAGCTAGATCTTGGAGAATACAGAGCAGCCGAAATATCACAGGAAGGTGCTCTTGCAATGGACTGGAGTGTCCTCTTGCAAGATTTCGCCTGCTCTGCATTCCACGGGTATCTTCCAGAAAGGACACTGATGTCTCTCACAGTGATGCGGAAGGCAAGGTAACTGCTCTCCTGTGTTGTCACCCAGTTACATGCTCTTCTGGTGGAGACTCTAAGCAGCTGTGCCAATACTCACTACGCAGGCACATTCCTCCATTGTCACTTTCAGGCACACTGAGACAGAAGTGGGTACATGTAGACAAGAAGTGACAGCAAAGAGACTGGAGGACATTAGCAGTGCTGACAGGTATTTTTCAAAAGAAAAGAAAAACATGGCAATGACAAGCTGTTCCACTTCACGCCTGGACGATCAGCCGCAGCCCCCCTCCCCCCCCCCAGGACCAGCAGAAGCCCACACAGATGCCCCCACGGTGGGCACCCAGCAGAGCAGCATCCACCAACCCCAAACCCCCCACCCTGGAAGACCAGCAGCAGCACACAACACAACCCCTTCCATCCCGACTCAATGGCCTCAGGTAGTGGGGGCCATGACTCCAGTCATGGCTGCATGGCTTTTCTTACAGTTTTCCTGATGGTTACAACAGTAGACCATGCCTGTGAAATGTGTGTTGAAGTGGCCACTAGTAGTCTCCATCTGTGACACGGTGACAACGTGGGAATACAACTGAGAAGCAGCGACAGAGCATTTTCAACCCATAACAAGAAGTAGCTGAACAAGGACCTTCATGACAGAATCACCAGGTATTATGAAGGCCCAATTCACACTTGTGTGTTACAGCATTACACGATAAAATGCATGCATTGCCACATATTACTGCGGCGCACCTTGTCCCGTTAATTTTAGCTGTCACCCCAATGCATTGTGCAGTAGGGCACAACGCTCCATGGCACAAAAGGGGACACGTGTGGTTTTTCGTCCGTGGCGGTGCAGTAGCAGCAGGTTCAAATGAAGGGGCTGCCTAAATGCAACACATGATCTAACACACTAAACCATAAACCGATAGCTGAAGTGTCAATTGGCCTGAAAAAAAAAAGCTGCATATTTAACAATGTTGAAAATGACGTTTGAAATTAGAATAATATTTAAAAGTGGACCTCACTACAAAAATGGACTTTCCTCCACTGCTACCCATCCCCATTCACTATTGAAAAAAGCCCATTATTTATTTATTTGTGTTTTGTTTACTTTTTTTTACTCCAGCCCATCCCCTGCCTTCATTATCACCTAGGCAAGAATGACGTTTCCCTGTTCCTGCGGCCTCCTGGGATATATTTATAACGTATCCCAAGAGGCTGCAGGGGCAAAGACACACAATGAATGACTGGCAGACCTGGCAGTGTGTTATTGGGGGGGATCAGCTGCAGAATGCGGAAGGACAGTCGGCTCCTGATGAGGTCAGAGAGTAAGATGTTGGCACAGGACAACGCTGGATTCGCTGGGCATGTGAGTATGCTTTTTGATGATAACTCTGCAGAACAGGTTGGTTTGTTGGTTGAGGAGGTTGAAGTTCCAATTTAAAGTGAGATTTTAGTGATTATGATTTTTTTTTTAATTGAATATCTATGAATGAGCTTTTTATGAATCGCATCTTGTGTTTGGTACTAATTTAGTGCATCACTTAGGAAGTCAGGCAAGCCAATGTTAGGCAATACCGGCCACAGGCTGATGTTTAGTGAATCATCAAAGGTAATAAAATGAGGAGGAGGAGGAGAGGCAGTGTGTGCGGGAGGGAAGCTTTTAGTAGCAGCCGGGAATGTCAGCTAATTACTGGCTTGTTAATACGTTGCATGTGCGGCCAGGAGCGATTGGTGTGACTCAGGACAAGCAGTAGCAGAGTTTGCAGTCCTGGAGTTTATCCATCACAGATTCAGAATTAAACCTCCAGCTGCTTTATTATTCTTTAATAACCCCAACTTTCATGAAAAAGCCTTGACTGTGAATTTTCACTCAGCATCTCCGGTGATTTATAGCTGACAATTTGCCATCTCTAGACACGTCTACTCCTTCAAAAGCTTGCATGAGAATGGGCTTGGGCATTTCATTAAATCTTTTTATCATTTTGTTTCTGCTCTTTGTCCAGCCGGTAATGAGGTGACTTGGCAGCATTCTCACAGAGACCTTTTTAGGGCTGATCTTGCCGGGCGTTGAAAGGTTGAAGAAAAAGTGTGCTTTTTTTGGCAAATGTTAGTTTCATTACTATAGCTAAGAAAATTTGCAAACATGGCAAATGTTTAAGTGACAAATTTCTAAGATGGGATTACAGTCCTTTGGAGAAGTTTCCCCGTTTCCAGTTGTGTCTACAGGACAGGAGGCGGAGGAAAAATCTCTCTAATAGATGGCAAAAAAAAAAAAAAATTTGATGTGGTTTTAATTACAATGTTTTGGTTTTAGATATACTTTGTTAGGAGATTGCAGTGTTTACCCTGACAATAACTCCATCTTCCTTTGTCCTGAGAAGGCTTGTGTTGTCTCCATTCATGGACTATTTGGGGTCAAAATCTCAAAATCTACCTCCATTATTAACATGCTGGTTTAGGGATGATGCGTAATGTGCAGTAACCTTTATGTTCTGACATGTACTTATAGAATTTGTCATACCCAGTTCAGCCCCCTATTGCAGCCTCAATAGCTGGCCATACATCGAATTTTGTCAGTTTCCTGCTGAATTGGCTAGGTGGCCTTGCCAGCACCACCCGGATCAACAAACTTTGGGTGGAAAATTGTCAGCCAAACATGTCTGACTGAATGCAATCACTGTTTGGGTATTCTCACAGCTAGGTGCCGGTGGGGGAGATACCTCCATACACGTTGTTTTGTTAAGATGGGGGAATCTAGTGATTTTCATGTTCAGCCCACAGGACTGAACAAGGAATGTCTTAAGATGCATGGCCAGCTTTACTCTGTGACTTGTGAAAAAGGTGCAATGTAGAGTCTGAATAATCACTGAAAGAGTGGGTATTGAGAAAAAGCTTCATCTAGTTTGTAGAAGGCTCAGGTGTGCTTTTCTGAGGCAGGCTCTAAGAGACTTGCATAGGCCAAATCACTTGAGCTCAATTACATGTTTTTATTAATAAAAGGCACATATGTTTTAAATAAAATTGTAACTGTGTTGTGTGACATGTCAGGATTGCTAGTGGATCACTTTTTTTTCTGCTGTCTACTCTGCAAACACAGGATTCACTGCATATGGTTTTATATGAAAGAATGCATCTCTGCATCTCTGGCATCCCTTAGATATGCATGATTGTAAGGCTAGCTCACTACAGGCCTGCCAGAATGAGCATGGAGCATACATATGTAAGGGATGGTAGTGGCGCCCGTCTCTCTTTAACGACCCTTAGTACAATAAATGATGTCCATGTTTGTAGATCCTGCATTAAAGACACATGCTTTATAGAAATATAGGATTATGATTCCTCCTGTCTACAGGGCCTATGTCGCCCATAGGGTTCAGTAAACATAGTGTGTGTCAAAATAAATGGCAAAATAAAAATGAACCAAAAAAATATGCAGTACTTCTCTGCAATACATGTACGTTTCCCCATGTTTTCTCCCTTTAAAGACCTGTAAACACATAAAAATACCTGTTGATCTTCTGGCAATGCACTCAGCTCCTAATTTATTTTTGTGGGCTGACAACACAGGGCCTTTTCTGGACTGGAAAAGCACCCCTGTACAGCTGTCTTTTGCTCAGCTACAGAGTCCATCCTCCTCTCCTCATCCCCAGAATATAAAGAGTCATTGTTCTGTAGTTCAAGATATAAAATAGGAGGGCTACTTAGACTCCACGAGAAAACAAAGGAAGTGTACACAGGACAGCTCTGAAGTTCTGACAAGATCAACAGCTATTTTGTTTGCACTTATCAAACACGTATAACAAAACGCATTCAAGGGTATATTTCATAAAGCGAGCAAAAGAGAAGTTCATTTTTATGGTTTGGATATATTAGGGCAGGGCTGGACAAATCATAGGAGGCAGGTAACCATTGCTCCTTTAAAAATTACAGCTGCCACCTTTCTTTGGGGTTTATTAGTTGTTGTCAATTGAGCTGGCTCCTAAAAAGAATTCTGCTGGCTCCTGGATTGGACAGACTGCCTCCTGAACTCCATATTAATTGGTCCACCCCTATATTAGGGAGATGGAGTGAATTCTCTGACACTAGAATCACATTTGTAGTGAAGATGTTCATGGATTGACTTAATTGACCTATTTAAGCTATAATTGAATAAAAATAATTGGCAAACAGAAACAGTAATTTTGTTTACAGAAAAAAAATTGTGTTTGTTCTTGAAAGAAAAAAAAGTGTTCCATGTTTTTTGATCTCAATTCAAAAATGTCCTTTAATGTGGGAGCTGAATGTGGACATTTTAAGTGTAAAATACAAAGTAGGAATTTTGCCTGTTGTTGATGCACTGATGAAACATCCAGGAAGGGCTGTTCTAATGTAATGACAGTAATTTTTAGCACCCTTCAAACTATCTTTTTCCTCTTCCCAACTACAAAAGCACTTGAGATGTAGATGGCTTACTGGCCAGATCAAAGGTGTCATTTGAAGCAAACATGTACACAGGGACTGCTAGAAAGGAAATGTTCAGTTAACTTTATAGCAGATGTGCAGTAAAAGATTTGCCAAGCACAATTGTGAATAGTCATGAATTTCAAGTCCAGGTCTTCATTTCTCATGTACGGGGCTGGATGTACCGGCTGCAATCCAGAATGATCTGGCTCTAAAAAAAAAAAGAAAAAGCATGATACTCAAACAATCGTTTTTTTTTTCCCAAGGACGTACCAAATTCCTCAGTCACTCATTTGGGTGTATGTTTTCTGTAGATGAACAATAAGCAGGGTATTGCATTCTGGTATCAATAGACATTCTTCCAGATGAGCACTTTTTACTTTGGTATGTTCCACATTGACAGTGCGTTGGCCATCTCTGTAGTCCTGGATTTGCTGTCTGCATGAGTTTGTATGTTCTCTTGGTATTTGTGTGGGTTTCCTTTAGATGCTCCACTTTTTACCCAGAACATACTGATGGGTTAACTGCATCCAAGACTGTCGCTAAGGCAAGGAAGGACAATTTAAACAAGACACTTTGAAATGTCGAACTTTCCAGTCTTGACAACAGAAGCCACTGTTAAAAGAAACTACTTACCATTTATGCTGCAGAACCGTCATTTTCATCCTTCCTGATGCCCTAATAAGCAGGTCCAGATTAGTCCTTTATACACAACAACTCCCTTGAGTCAACCTCCTCCCACCCTACTATCATATTAATAAGATTAGATGACATAGACACAATAGGTATGCTGTCACCAGCAATGGAGAAGCTGTAGGGGACTAAACTGCCAGTATACCAATTATCTCTATACTCCACGATCAGTTGGGTTCTATGTATAGAACTAGAGCAGGTGAATTTTAGGTACACTATTCCACTAACAATTAGTGGAAACATAGGGCCTCGGCTGGATTGGTCAATTGGGAAAGGTGGAATAATAATATCCTTCATTATACACTGGAAGGTTATAATGACATGCAGCAACACAATGCGTAGGTGGCACCTGTGGAAGTCCTTCTGCCCTAGGCCACCTCTAATGTGTCACTGCCAGCAATGGCATCCTCAAATTGTTTGATCTTCACCGGTTTCTTTAGGCAGCCAGGATACATGCTTTCATTCACAACAAAAAAATTACTCATTAAGATAGTTGCCAGCTATATTTTTAGGTTCTTTTGCCACCTGCATTTTGGGATTTGCCCAGATCTGTGCCCGACTGTGTTAATGTGATTTAGATGGGGGCAGTAGACTGTGAGCTGCGACGGTGCTTGGTATCTAGGTACTATACTATGGGCATTCTTACCGTACTAAACCAAAATGAAAAAAACTTTTAGGCCGAAATCGAAAATGTTTTTTATTCTAACTTTTTCAAATTTTAGAAAATATTTTATTTTTATGTATTTTGTATAAACTTTTTAATTTTTTATTCATTCATTTTTATTAATTATTTTTATTTTTTACTTTACTTTTAGGGGCTTCGGGGAAATATTAGGGGTCTAACCCCTGATATATTTACCTTTTAAAATAGAAAAAGAGATTGAGGTCAGAGAGCCCTCAATCTCTTTTTCTGTAGCTCCTGTTATCAATGAACAGGAATCCTCTATACTGTTCCTGTTCATTCATAACAGAGGACAGAGTATGTTTACTATATCCACAATCATGAATGAACAGGAAGTGATGCAGATCACTTCCCATTCATTCATAATTGAGGACACAGTAAACATACTCTGTCCTCAATTATTTACAAGCACTCTGCGATCACTGATCGCTGAGTGTTTGCACCTGCTCTCCATCCTGACAGCTGTCACAGGAGGCTGTCCTTGCCACACCGCTGCTCTCCTGACCTGTGACAAGAGTCTGAGTGGTGCGGGGAGGAGAGATGCCGGCCGCTCACAGCGCTCTCCTCCCGCAGCACTCAGCCTCCTGTAACAGTTTCCCTCCCCCAGCTGGGACACAGAGCAGGACCCAGCAGGGAAGAGAGAAAGAACGGATGCACTTATATATCGGCCAAAAAACGGTACTTTTGCCAAAAGTGCCATTTTCGGCCCATATATCGGTGCATCCCTAATGCTTACTGTGCTAATATCGCGGTGGTGCCAATGGGAATTGTTGCCATAGGATTTCATTGTATCACCAATAAGGTAATTTACATGATCACCTCATTTATGGAATTGTTCTGGTGGCATTATTGAAAATATTTTGCTCTGTGGGCAGGGCAAGGTGCTCTCGCTTCTTAAGGCAGGCCTTCAGAAGATGGGAGTTGACTTGGAGAAATAACAAAATGGTTTTGGTGCACATGTTGTAAAATCTCTTTTTGTCTAGAAAAGAGATGATCCTTGCAGTGTGCTCACTAGTCATGCATATGTCAGGTAGGTGTCTCATCACCTGCTGTTCTTAACATCTATGACTAGCCTTAGATAAACATAAAGTAGTAAGTAAACATACATTTTTCTTCTCTGTTAAAAATATGTTTAAATATCTTGCCCATACGAACCAGACTTCTTTACATTTTCAGAAGATTAGTTGATAGCTGGATGGTTACAAGGAACACTTTTTTTTTTTTCCAAGTAAAATTTTTTATTGAAGCAAATAGTAAAGTAGTGACAAGGCGAAACATGTAATATGCACAGTGCTCCAATCTGGATCTGATCCTGGAATATAGGATACAAGGAACACTTTTATCAGGAATGATTTTGATACATGAATCATTAACTGTCATGCTGTATATCGTATTATATTTTTAATTACTTAGATACAGTAACTTGTAAAGTGTCACAAAGGGGTGACATAGGTTGGATGTTAGATGTGTTAAAATGTTTTATGCATCTATTAGAGGGCACCTGTAGTCTTAGAAAAAACTACATTCTGTATAGTACTTTGTTAGAGTAGAAGTCCTCTGTAACATCAGTGTTGGTATAAGGTCGCAGAGCTGTCCTGTTGTAAATTTGGCAAATAATATAGCCTAATGAAGATTTGTAATGTAGAAAAACGTGTTTTTACTTTTGAAAGGTCCAGGTGAAAGCTCATCGAAAATGGTCTACAATTTCCTGCAGTTCTTTGACACAAACAAATATAGCAGAAAAAGTTTTCCTGTTACAATGTTTTTCTTCTATTTTTTAAATACACAAATGTGTGTAAGTCTATGCAGCAGCTGTGCAGTTTTATTGGGACCACATTTAGAGATTGTATCCTTATAGGGAAGCTGAAACAGAGCAAAACACTTGTATGTTTAGGCTTTGATGGAAGTAACCATTTCTTAAGGTGGAACTCCAGGATTCGTCTGCCTGAGGAGGACTGCCGGTGTTGGATGGAGGAGGAAACTGGGGACAGCGCTGCAGCAAGAAGGGGGTAAATAGAAATTGGGATTTTTTTTTTAATTAGGTGGGGTTCTTCTTTATCCACGTTTTCACAGAGCAGTTTTGGGTTTGTGAATCTAAAGCTATTCATTGATTGCCCACCTATTTCACTTAAATGCAGCAAGAGTCCACCAGCAGCTGCTTTTTGTAGATCTGAATACAAAATGCACTATATGCCTATCAAAATGTATTACACTAAACCTCTCGACCAGTCTCACATTTGCTTTGAAAAGATAGAATGAGTCCAGAGACAGGCAACACAAATGGTGAAAGGTCTGAGGGGTAGAACATATCAGTAGAGAATACAGGAACCTAATACAGTGTTGAGAAAAAAAGGGAAAGGGAGGCCATGACTAAAACCATTAAATACATGAAGGGTGTGATTCAAATTCAGGAGGACAGTATTTTCAAGATCAAGAACACAGGACCATCAAAAAAAGAGCAGACTGGATAGACCATTTGATCTGTATAAAGGATTAATAGTGGTTAAAATGCAATTGTGGGTTTAAGCCGTATTTTTGTGCTTTTTATGGTCCATGTTACGGGGGGGGGGGGGGGTGTGGGGGTGTGTGGCGGGTGG
>NW_017307401.1:307674-318863 GCF_000935625.1 Nanorana parkeri | reverse complement strand
TTGTTTTGCTTTTTTTGCGTCACGTTGGGGGGGGGGGGGGGGGATAGCTTGGGGCTGTAGTAAGGTTGTGTCCTTCCCTACATGCTTTGTGCTACAAGGTGTCTGTCCTTCTAGACTTAGAAAGTTAGGAGGTATGTAATCACCTGTTTTTTTGCTTCATGGTGGAGTCCCTTTGAGAACTATAGGTTAATTAAAGCACATGTTGGTCATTTTATGTGTCCTGTGAGTGTGTGCAGGTCATGCTGGGGTTAGGTGTCCTGTGAATGAATAATATACTTGAATATTATTATGATCTTGTCCAGTGGTCATGTAAGGGGTGTGGTGTTCATGGTTTGTGTAGAGTGCTAAACAGTTGTATTCTGATCATGCCATGTTGTATTTGTAATTTTACAATATAATTATAAAATCCACATATACTAGTCTCTTGGTTATATCAGGCTAATATGTAGCTAGAGGAAAAGACAAGAGATTTCCTCAGAGACATGTCCATTATCGTGCAAGTCACATAATTAGGTCAACATCATGTTTCATGAAAGTTCTATAGCTTGTATTTCTCTTTAAAGTTTGTTCCCCTCCCTACTTTTTAACAATGGGTGGGAGCTGCCTGTACCTCCTATTGTGTTACTATTTAATTTGTGCTGGTTCCCATATGCCCAAACAAAACATTCCTTGCTCAGTAAGTTTGTCACATAAACAAAACAATATGTGGCTTGTGATGTCAGCCAGCTCTGAGCAATTTCATTTTCCTTTCAAATCTGGATATCGAAGAACGGCTGCTGAATGAAACTTCACATTGTGTGTTGTAAATGTAATATTGTGGGTTCATGCTTGAGAGGTAAATGAAATGGCTAAAGATATTTTATTTTTGGTGTGTGTAGTGTAGTGTTGTATACCTGCACTGTGCAATGTTCTACCACCACCTGTGTGTTTCAGCCAGTCACTGACACCACTGCTCAGTCTGTACTGTAAAAGCAAAAAAGGCAAATGACTAGTCACCAGTATTTTCTGTGGCCTCCCTGCAGCTGAACTTACCATTTCTTGTTCCACCCTGTGTTTCTGTGTGGAAGCAGCCATCTTGATAATGGAAGGGCTTTGCTTCCTCTTGTCAGAGCTGCCCCCAGATGACTGGCATTCTGGCTGGTGGGGTAATAATCAAGAAGTAATAGAAGTTAGGAAAGCACAGGTCCTCAGAATGAATGCAGTAGAAGCAGGGAGATTCTTGCACTGCAGGTCCTCAGGTACAGCTTCCTTTCCAGCAAGAAGAACCATGAGCAGCACAGTAATGGCATTATCCAATTTAACTCCAGATCTCATGATACAAGAAGGCAAAGGAAGCAGTGCCTTAGCTGATCTTATACTGCAGATTTATATAGAGCTAGGAACCTAAAGAACAGGAGTGCCTAGACAGTTGTATATCAGGAACTACACTGTTAGTTTGCCAGAGGAAATCAAGACAAAAGGTAAATTTTTCAGGGTACTGCTTAAACACAATAACTATTTCTAAATGTTCCCTATAATATAGTAAAGTCTACTAGGAGGGAAAACTCCATTTTGTCATGCCAATTGTGTCCTAACTGTTACAAAAATGATGTTGTTATTTAAAATTACTAAAGATAAGCTTTCCTTTTCACACTGCAGCCACATAGGGTTGCTGAAAATTTCTAGTTGTGCTTTCTAGCAACCCTTGCAACAGTGTTTTGTACAGAACACCCTAGACACCTCATTCCCTGCTTATGTGCTACTGTTCTCAGAAGTAAACACACATTTTTATCTCATAACTTATTATCTTTTTTTAGCCTTGTACCACCGCATGTTAACATTTGTCACTGATTTTAGTTTGGCATTGCCTTAAAATACCTTTTTCTCATAACTAAAATTCTGCTTACTGCCATCCCACTCCAGTGGTCTGTGCTGGCATAGCTGAGTAATAGCCACACCCCTTAACATGTGTCCTCACACAGACCTGTATTGCAGAGAAGGGGAGGGGGGTATCGGACAGAGTACTGTCAGTAAACTGCTAAATGCTGGTTACTGAGTTTAACTCTGATGCCTAGTGAACTGTCCATTCATATTTAGAACATTATAGGCTGATCCATATGTGGTGTTTCAACTACTCTCAGCTAGACAACCCTACTGCTTCTACTTGTTATCCATTCCCCACCCCATTATTTAATAGTCCAACCCCAGAGACTCCATTGGCCATTGAGATTTTGACATTTGACTGTCGTATAGCAGTCAAATGCCAAATGCCGTATAGTGCCAACTTGGATCAAGTCTGTGCTTTGTTTAGTCTGGAGCTCCAGATGGGGCACAACAATAGATTGAAGGAATAGATGCCTGTGCTTCTGCAGCATTGTTAACCAGAGTTTGTAATCTTTAAATCTTTGCATCATTTTTGCCATAAGGTCATAAGCTACAAGACAGCATATTTCAGCTTATGTGGGGCTCGGCACTATTATGGTTTCTATAGTTCTTTTAGATGGCCATTCTCCTTTTTGTGATTATCCTTTATTTAGTCTAACAATCTGTGCCAGTGTCGATGAAGAGATTGTGTAGTTTCTTAATGCTGCTTCCTATACAGTGTCATGTTCCTTGCTATGGGGAAACCTGAACTTTACTCGATATTCCTAAACCTGGCACCCACCTGAATGGGTGCCTAGCAGACAGGTGACAACCTGGGGACTACTTACTCCATATGTGATCAATACAATTAAAAAGCAATATCAAAGATGATGAACCACAGGTAGATAAACATTAATTTACGTATCTTCCTCAATAGCCACAAAGTATGTAAATCTACTTTGTGTGCACCCAATGCCTTTGCAGATGCAGTTATTACCATGTGAAAGTAGAGGTGGCATTATCAGTGTGCTGTACATAGCCTGTGCAGAGAACAGAGCTGTGGGATGGCAGGTTCACCCACTACAGACTAATGGCTGTGGGGCAGACTACAGTGGGGTAGATACCCCGAAATGAATTAATAATGAATGGGCTGCCTAATGTAGGGCACATTATCCATGTCTGCATTACTGGAACGCACTGGTGTAAGAGGCCCCAATTGAACCCTCCAAAACTTTCATGTAGTTCCTTTTGTTTTGGACTTGTGCCATGTGTGATCACTGCAGATTTTGACTGAATCTCTCAGCATCTTTGTTATATTGGGTCACTCTTCCTTTTCTTGCATGCATGTTTCAGTTTAAACCTGAGGCTGGGGAGGGAGTGCTATTATCTTACCTGTCCTGTGGAAATGGAACCTGATACTATTGGAAATTGTGCTGCACTGGAAAGATCAGGCTCACATCACACAAGCTGCTCTCTTATCTTGGACTAAGTGTCAGGATAAATAAATAAACTACTGGTTGCTGAATAAATAATGCCTTTTAATTGTGTCCCTGCCTCATCAATCCTTCTTTAAAGTGATTCCATCACCATAATTGCATAGATTAAATCTAATGTTAAATATATCTTTTACAAGCTGTGAAGCCAAGTTTAGCCTTTCAGTCTTTGTTATCAACCATTTTAGGCTAAAAAAGGCCTACCAGATACTGTTTGCCATGTCCATTATTCAGATGACTGGACAGAAAGTTAAAACACATATTCATGTGAAGTTTATCTTCAGAGGAAGGACTTTCTCTGAAGGTACTTTGACCGAGTATGGGCTGTTTCTGACCTACAGTAGCAGCCACAAGGTATCTGTTTCATTTTTCATGAAGGAAGCCAAACTCTTCGCACTTAGACAGCATCAGCCTTGTCTTGGGGAACAGTACAGTCATACTGATATGGCAATGCGGTCAAGGACAGAAGGGGGTCTGGTCTTCTCAGTGAGCCATCTACACTTCTATGGCTAGCATTATTACCTGCCCCTCCCTATCAAAACAAGACTGCTGTCTTGGCTCCCAAGAATCTGCCCACACAAAGTCTGTAGGGAAATGGCTCTTGAGAGATGTAGTTCCGGGGAGAGTGCCTATGCCAGTAGAAACTGACCTCCTACCAGCTGCCCCTGGCGATGATGTAATAAAAGCTGTTTCTTGCCAAAGGAACAAGGTAAAAAATAATGCATAGACATAATCAAGAAGGTAAAAAGGGAGGTTTTGGTGTAAATTTTGGTAATGCCTGGTTGTACTCTTTAAGTATATTTCCTATCCAATACCATTGGCAGCAGGTCACTTCATTACAACTTAGTATAAAACTTAGTGTAAAAAAACACATCAGCACCTGATACAAAGAATATATAAGAGACAGCCTTACCTGCTTAGAGCAGAAATAATCAAGAGTGAAGCTTTTTGGGTCCAGAAAAAGTTCAGTTCACCTTTTGTTAGTTTATTGTATTATTCTTTATGTTCAGGACTGAGAAATAAAAATGTATTTTTTTAAAATTTTTGTCAGGTAAATATGATTATTATATATCTAAATGTTATATTTACATTTCCAGCCTGCAGGGGGAGCTCTATGTTCTCTGTCACATGTTTACTCATTCTTAGCTGCTCCGTTGAAAAAAATTTGATGTTTACAGAGCACAATAATTCAAGCCCCAATTCACACACACAACTGAATAAGTCACTAAGGGCCCATTCACGCTATGCCCTTCTTGTGCGCTTTGTTAATGCACAAACTTAAGGCACTTTATGTCAAATGTTAAAATGCATTGTGTAAAGGCAGCCCATTAATTTTGAATGAACTGGCAAAACACAAGAACTAGAACCCTGCAACACATGTGCGTCTGAGCTCCGTTACCGTAGTGCCCTGGAGTGCCTTTCAAAATGAATGGCACCGTAGCATTCTAATTTGTATATTGTGCTGCTTCTCTCTATACCTCTCTGAATTCTGCTGTATATAAACTTGAAGAGGCTGATACGAAAATCATATTCATATACCTAAACTGTTTGCTTTTAACAAAATACATATGAGGATATATAATTGTTTACTGAGCTTTTCCGTTGTCCACTCAAGGGGGAATCTGAAGAGCATTTTGGATCACGATTGCTCTCCACACACATAAATTATTATTACATGCCTTGTGCAATACTGATTACCTGTACATGGTGGGCAGATGCTTGTCTTTTTATCACAACCAACTGGCCACTTTGTTACTTTGTATTTTTAATATAGAAGTCATTCCTGTGCTTATTTTCTTAATGGTCGAACGTTCTAGAAATGGCAAAGACAGAATTGAATAATCCCTTCCTGATATTGGGGCCTCTTTTATTGTCATGACTGAATTCCTAATAGATTGAGAACATATTGTGCAAGACTTCCATGTTTCTCTCAGTTATAAAAATAAAGTAACAAATTGTTTTTCTTATCCATACTATATGTCAGGAAAATATAGCTAAAACCCATGTCCAGGAATTTCCTTAACAGTTGGTAGCATGACCGTTGATAGTCATAGGCAGGCCGTCCATGCTGCATGTTGATCTGCCACTTTGACTGACAAACAGGTGTGGTACAAAGAGATCAAAAGGTTAATTCCTGGATTCCACAGAGGAATAAATAACGGGATTGTGCAGAGATTTATCAATGTGTCCCATCAACAGGGATTGGAAGACCTCCAGTCAGTGGTGTGCATGACCCTATGGGGGCCCTGTTTTTTTTTTTTTACTCGCAGAGGGTGCAGAGGATTATGGGGTTGGAAGTTACTGCCCCCCCGTGATATCACTTCCCAAATTAGTAAATGGTGAGTTTTATTAGCGTTCACCCACACCCCTTGCATTGGGCTGCATTAGGGAACAAAATATATAAAGCAAAAAAGTCAAGTTCAGGTCCTTATACTACTTGCATATCAAATGTATTTCCAGTCTCGCAGCCAAATTTGAGAACACCCACAGTGTACCGATAAGGGGACAGACTGAGGGACATTTTTTTGAAAGCTAATTATGTCTTGAGATCTTTAATTCTTTTTTAAGGGCAGAGAGCAGGGGCGTCCCAAGGACACCAGACACCTTGCGTGTGTGCAATGATGTCATCACGCATGCGCGGCCATCTGATTGACGCCTACTGGCGTCATGTATGTCCACCTCAGAGTTCTATCTGGAAGTCTTCTATAGTTGTCCTTTCCAATAATTCCCTATAGCATACACGCTGGTGTTGGCAGCTTGAGTGGCAGTTTCCAATTGATAGTTGCACACTTAAGTCTACTGCTTCTTAATGAGTGACCCCATTGACCTTTACCAGCCATTCAAGATGAAAGTCTGGTGTTCATATTAAAGTAACACAATCCATGCATGAAGGGAATGAAGAATTATGTTCCGACTGTCTAGAACACTTCTCAGACTCCAATTGTGCAGCCTTCTGGTCATGAGTATATTTTTTACTATAATATATTTTTTACTATAATAATACAATGACCTGTTTATGAAAACTGAAGAAACTAAAAAGAAGTTCTCCACAAAATGGAACACTTGCCAGTAGTAACCAGTCAAGTTTTCTCTTTTCATTTCTGAAGTACTCTGGTAACTGCAAGCATGACCTCCACTTCTATGGATTTGTTGGTATGTTTCACAGTTCAGATGTAACAGACAAGAACCAAGTTCCTCACACAAGAAAATAATGCTTGGTCAAGTTTCTAGACTGTATGCTGGCAAAGGGCATGCTCATTGTTTTTGAGAATATTCCTGGTACTAGAATCATATCCTACCAGTTTTTTTATTGGAACTTAACATTTAGATGTATATAAAATAAATTGTCATTTGATTCAATCAGATTTTATTAGAGGTTTTCAATACAGATAACATAGCATCTATAGGTATAACTTAACTACAAATAAAGAAGGGGGGTATTTCTCCCTGAGAGGTAAATCACGGGACAGAAGGAGCACTTCACTTATCCGACTCAGACCGGGGGATAGAGTATTGGTCACAGAAGCATTAGCCAGGCAGGAAAGGTATGCGGCAGCAGAGTCATAGAGCAGGCCTGTCATCTAGGTACCCTTCGCAGTTGCCTTTATTCAAGAGCTCTAAGGGCATATATATACGGCAGCTAGTGGGAATTCCCGCTATATTGAGATAACTCCAATAGGAGGCTCCTGTGCAGCAAGACATAGGGGGTGATTTACTAACCTAAACACACACACACACCAGGTGTGTGTGATTTTCACACAGCAAAACGTATTTATCAACCAAAAAGTCTCTAAAAGCATATTTCCACTAATGCCATATATGGAAAAATCATGCACATGATGCATATATAATGCTGCTTCACAGTTTAGACAAAAATGGTTAGCTCATGCATTTACATTCCTGCATTCATCAACGCAAGCAACATAACATAGAGCTAATTTACACCACATTACCTTGCAATTCATTGCAGGGCTTTGCACAACACACCTGCTGGGTGTGTACACACTACAAAGGTGTTTCGATTCCTCCCATAGATCATGCTGGGAGGGAACACACTACAGAGGTGTATACACGTTCATGGTGTGTTTAAAAGGTTAGTAAATCAACCCCATAGTGTGTGGATGTCGGATAAGAGGTATGGATCAACCAGGGCAAGGCCCCCATCGGGAGGCGGTATAAGAGAGTAGGGGGAATCAGGAGGATGATGGGAATGATGGGAATCACATGAGAAGCATAGAAGTGGGGGCAAGAATGGGAGGGCGTGTAGAAAAAAGGGACCAGCTCCCTGTCATGGGATCCAGCCACCGCACAACGCCAGGAACTCAAGAGGAGTCAGCCTCCGAAAAGGCAGCCGACTCCCTAAACAAGAGCCAGACAGACCAGGTGTGTACATATCTAGGACCAGTCTCACGCTCCTCTGCCAAGAGGCCTTCCAGATCAGCTATGCGGTCCATTTCTACAGCCCATTCAATGAGAGTGGGGACCACCTGTGTACGCCGGTGTCATGGTATAACTGCCCGAGCAGCCGTGAGAAAGTGTCGCAGGAGGCCTCTTTTTGCTGACTTCAGGGACCCAGGAAGCATCGATAGCAGCAGTATCTTAGGATCATTAGCTATTGTAAGACCCGTCACTCTAAGGTAGATCCCCAGGATCCCCCGCCAAAACTCCTGAAGCATAGGACAGCTCCACCAGATGTGCGTTATGTGACCCAGAGATTCCCCACAGCGCCAGCATGAATCCGAGGTAGCCGGGTAAATCCGGTGGAGTATTGCCGGGCATCTGTACCATCCAGTTAGGATTTTCAAGTACTTCTCATGGGCTTTACTTGCAATAGAGAGGGAGTGGGTAAGTACAAATGAACGCTCCCATTCATCCTCCATCACGTAAACTCCCATCTCCCGTTCCCACACAGATGTGTAGGCCAGTAGAGTAGGGGAGGCCGCAGCTGAGAGTATAGAGTATATAAAAGAAACCGAGTGTGTTGGAGGCGACAAAGGAGCGAAACTGCCCCTCTGCCAACCAAGCTCCCCGGATTGTGCCTGAGGGTGTATTTGAGTTCATGAGCTAGGCCCTCAGGGCTGAGATTAGGTGACGGTGTGTTGTTCTATCCCATCGACCCAGCGCAGGTCAAAGCTGGGGGGAAAGCCGGATTACCGAAGAGCAGCGTCATCGGACCCAAGTAAGAGGAGATGCCCAGATGGGCAACATATAGATCCCACAGCCTTAGAGAGTGCAAGGTCAAAAGAGGGAAAGTGGGGGACCTGACCCTGGAGTTAGGTGGTATCCAGGGCAAGGCCAGCAGGTCAGCAGCTGCGAGTGTCGCTTCCAGATGGACCCATTGTTTGTCTCCAGCTCGGTGGAACCAGTCCACAATGCGGACCAACACCGCCGAGGCATAATATAGGAAGATGTCCGGTGTGCCAGCTCCCCCTCTGCGTTTCGGTAGGGCCAGTGTTTTGTAGCTAAGCCTGAGACGAGATGGTCCCCACACAAATTTTGTGAATATCTGTTGAACCCGTCTCACATATATAGTAGGGAGGGTGATGGGCAACGTCTGGATTAGGTACAGGAAATTCGAGACAATGTCCATTTTGAGCACATTGATCCGGCCCAGCCAAGATAAGAGTTTACGGTCATATGAAGTCAGGTCTCGAGACACTCCCGCAAGTAGGGGGCCAAAGTTCAGGGAGTATAAATCAGCCAGGTTTCTAGGGAGATGGATTCCCGGGTATTTCAAGGAAGCGGGGCATATTCGGAAGGAGAAGTTGCTGCTGAGGAGGCGAAGATCTTCATCCCCCGAAGAGACATTAAGTATCTCGGATTTAGAGATTTTAACTCTAAAATTACTCAGAGCTCCGAACCATTCGAATTCCTGTAGAATGGTGGGAATAGTAACATGGGGTTGGGTAACATAGAACAATAGGTCATCCGCGAACAAAGCAAGTTTCGATCTATGGGGACCCACAAGCAAGCCTTGAAATGCTGAATTTTGACGGAGGGCTACTGCCAGATGTTCCATGGTGAGCACATAAAGGAGAGGGGACAATGGGCAGCCCTGCCGGGTGCCATTAGAGATCCGAAAGGCAGGAGACGGGGAACCGTTAACTCTAACCCTAGCCGATGGGTGTGAGTATAGGGCCATGATGTTACTCAGCATAGAAGAGCGTACTCCCAACTGTATCAAGGAAAGTCTGAGGAAGGTCCAATCCAAGCGGTCAAATGCCTTGTCAGCGTCCACTGACAGGAAATAAATTGTAATTTAATATACAATAGAATTCAGAGAAACTTGCAAGCAAAATACAAGACTTAGTCAACATTATGTGCAGTGACATTTCAGTGTCTTCAGTATATGGGTTTAGATCAGGGGTGGTCATCCCTCCAGCTGTGGTGATTTAGGTGGTTTAGGTCAGCACTCCAGCCGTGGTGAAACGACAAATCCCATGAGGCATTGCAAGATTCTCACAGCCACAGGCACGACTCCCAGAAAAAGATGCATCATTGGATTTGTAGTTTCCCCACAGCTGGAGGGCCGGAGATTCCCCACCCCTAGTTTAGATAGTTAGGCTTGCTGTATACCTAATTTCTTGGGCAAAAGCACAGCAAAATACATGTTTTACTATATGGTACTGCAAAGAAATACTGCATGCACATGCTGTGCATTGAATGCACATTGGACAGTGAGGAGCAGCAGCACAGTGAAAAGGTTGTCTCTGTGCATTGCCCTACTTTATAGTGTATTTCCACTTTTGCAGTAAAATATGAGACAACCCATCTATATGTTTATTATGTGTATCTATTCACACGACATACCGAAAAATAATAATAAAAAAAAAATGTCTTACCTTTTTAGATGTTTTGTTGTAGCAGTCAACATGGATGATTCTAGGTTTTTCTCTGCACCTTCACAGTGATCTGTTCTAATAGAAAGACTTAGGACTGAAATTTGAGGATCGTGTTTCTCTCCATCAAAATGTTTATTGAAATCACAAAAGATACAGTGGTAACATGTACAGAAAGGCGAAGTAAATCACAAAATGTACGTTATACAGTGGGAAGAAAAATAAATGGGCGGGGTAGTTTTAAAGTGAATCCAACAGGACCATGTGAACGTATGAGCGGATGTCCTATCATGTGCAATGTGAATCAGTTCCTCCATGTCACATATTTGATCAATTCTCGCAAACCATTCTCTGGTTGAAGGGGGAGAGGGGGATTTCCAGTGTAGCGGTATGAGTTGTTTGGCCGCGTTCAGCATATGGAACGATTTCTTATACCGTCGAGGTGAGTCTGGGGTGTGGTGGTGGAGGAGGCAGGCACCCGGCGTGTGATCGAGGTGGTCTCCGGAAATACTGGAGATTGACTCCGTAACTTTTGTGGCAGTTGGTTAATGTAAGAGGGTACATCCTCCGCTGACGAAGGATGATGGCCTTCCTGCTCCGACACCTCATGTTCAGGTAAAGGGTTGGTGTTCCGCGGGTCAGGGTGGTGGGCCCGGAACATTGTTGGGATCGAGTTGTAGCCCTGAGAGCCACGCTCAAAAGGAAGCTGGCGACCAATTTTCCCCATATCTGCTAATTATCCGTGCAAATTTCTCCCGTCAGCTCTGGAGCTCCTTCAATGTGCGTCCATCTCGTGTCCGCGTTAAGCCACGACCCTTCGGATCGTGTTTCTCTTATTAACTTCATTAACATACAATGGAGAAGCCCCTTGCAGCCCCTCCTAACATTACAAAAGGAAGAGAAGCAAATAGAATGTTTAATCCTTAAAGGAGAACTATGAGGTGAGTGATTTTCACTCACCTCATAGTTCTAGCCGACCTGTGACAATGAGACTGTCACAGGTCGGCTCAGTAGA
>NW_017307401.1:307008-307297 GCF_000935625.1 Nanorana parkeri | reverse complement strand
TGCCTCTAGATAGGCAGAGCCAGCTGTCACTCACGCAGCTGGGCGGATCTCGACATCGATGTCGGGATCCGCTCCGGCTGCAGCGTCTCAGTATACCGCGAGCTGTAGCTCGCGGTATACTGAGCTTAGGGTGACAGGAGAACGCTAGTTTGTGTCCTCCTGTTACCCTAAGGAGAACTATGGGGAAAAGCCCTGACCCCATAGTTCTCCTTTAAGAAGCCAAGAAACGCTAACACAAGCAAAAGAAATTTAAACTGAAAGAATATTTTTGTAAGTATTTTTTTTTTTA
>NW_017307401.1:297302-302165 GCF_000935625.1 Nanorana parkeri | reverse complement strand
CTGTCAAGAGCGGTCTTAGTGCTCTGCGGTTTTGCAGGGTAATACCTGAAAGATCTTGGAAGAGTTTAATTTCCGTTCCATTATATATCAGGGAAGATTTCTGCCTGGATTTGAACAGTACCTCCTCCTTAAGTTGGAAGCTGAGGAAGCAGCAGATGACATCTCTCGGCGGATCGGTATCTCTGCCACGGGGACGTAAAGCACGGTGCGCTCTCTCAAGGTCTATTGGCGAGTCCAGAGGCCTGTCCAGGAGCTCGTTAAAGATCGCCTGTAGGGCTGATTGTATGCCCTCCGGTTCCACCGACTCAGGTAATCCTCTAATTCTGATGTTGCGGCGGCGCCCCCGATTGTCCAGGTCCTCCATATGTCTCTGCATGGTAATGAGATGAGCGGTATGTGAGGAGATCGCACGCCTGTTGACTGTAATTTTGTCATCCCGCTGGGCGCCATCTTGCTCAACCACCGATAGGCGATCCGCGATCGATTTTATGTCCGTCCTCAGATCCGCAATCGCATCCGAGAGGGCATGCTTGATCTCACTCACCACAGATTTGAGGTCCGCTCGTTGTGGCAGTTGGTTAATGTAAGAGGGTACATCCTCCGCTGACGAAGGATGATGGCCTTCCTGCTCCGACACCTCATGTTCAGGTAAAGGGTTGGTGTTCCGCGGGTCAGGGTGGTGGGCCCGGAACATTGTTGGGATCGAGTTGTAGCCCTGAGAGCCACGCTCAAAAGGAAGCTGGCGACCAATTTTCCCCATATCTGCTAATTATCCGTGCAAATTTCTCCCGTCAGCTCTGGAGCTCCTTCAATGTGCGTCCATCTCGTGTCCGCGTTAAGCCACGACCCTTCGGATCGTGTTTCTCTTATTAACTTCATTAACATACAATGGAGAAGCCCCTTGCAGCCCCTCCTAACATTACAAAAGGAAGAGAAGCAAATAGAATGTTTAATCCTTAAAGGAGAACTATGAGGTGAGTGATTTTCACTCACCTCATAGTTCTAGCCGACCTGTGACAATGAGACTGTCACAGGTCGGCTCAGTAGATCGGGAGGTGAGCGAACATATACCGGTGTTCGCTCACCTCTCGATCCTGTCACGGCTCTCTGCCGTGACAGGGGAGGGGCTGGATTCCCCCTTCCCCGCTCCAATCTGCCAGCGCTGACTAGCGGAACGGACGGGGAGGGGGCGGGTACAGCTGGCTCTGCCTCTAGATAGGCAGAGCCAGCTGTCACTCACGCAGCTGGGCGGATCTCGACATCGATGTCGGGATCCGCTCCGGCTGCAGCGTCTCAGTATACCGCGAGCTGTAGCTCGCGGTATACTGAGCTTAGGGTGACAGGAGAACGCTAGTTTGTGTCCTCCTGTTACCCTAAGGAGAACTATGGGGAAAAGCCCTGACCCCATAGTTCTCCTTTAAGAAGCCAAGAAACGCTAACACAAGCAAAAGAAATTTAAACTGAAAGAATATTTTTGTAAGTATTTTTTTTTTTAGCTTATGCTATGTGAATGGGAAGATTAAGCAAATATAAAATAGGTGTTATCCCAATTTGGCTGCGATAGTGGAAATACACTTTAAGTGTGTTTAGTATTTAGACTGGCCAGCACTTTAGAGCTCTGATGGATTGAAAGTGCTGCCCCTCCCTCGACCAATCTGAATAAGGCTGTGTAAGGAAGCTGATATTAACAAAGATTTGGGTACATGATACTAGTCCTATGTAAAATATAAATAACTATTTTTTTTTGTGACTGCATACCTGGAATAAATGCTGTGCATTACAGTTTTTCCTGGTGTTCCCGTGTAAGCTGACAAACACATTACAATTTGATTGTACATTCTGCTTAATCTACTTATTTCTTACTATTAGTAATAGGTGACAAGGATCAGGGACAATAAGACTAGACTTCATTCATTAATATATATATTACACTTTTCTCTATTACGGCTGGGGAGAGAAGATAGCAGTGCCGTGCTTTGCTCCATTTGTATGGTGAGCAATAAGTGGCCAGGGGTTGTCATACCATTCGTGCAGACTGTGGACTTCAGGCACTTAAGGAGATATTTATCTCGATGTGGATCAGGTTCTAGGCCCCCTCCCACTGTTACATAGATTTTGACATGGCTCACATCTCTCTAGCATTCCATCCATGTAAGATGTATTGCATGCCTTGTAGTTGAATGGTAGGAAGGGGGCAAAAATTGGCCTTGAACGGGAGCCCCTTGGCGACTCCGTCTGCCACTGCAAAGGACCCCTCTACTTCTTCACTTTTATGAAACAATGACCATTAATGCATTTAGTTAAAGGAGAACTATGAGGGGAGTGAAAAATCACTCCCCTCATAGTTCGAGCCAACATGTGACAAGGAAACTGTCACACGTCGGCTCAATAGATCGGGAAGTGAGCGAATGCATACCGTCGCTCGCTCACTTCTCGATCATCTCCTTGCAGAGAGTGGTGACTGTCAGTCACGGCTCCCCGTAGGGATTCCACTCCTCCCCGCTCCAATCCTCCAGCACTGACTGGAGGAACAGATGGGGAGGGGGCGGGGACAGATGGCTCTGTATATATATACTGAGTTTTGGGTACCGGGAGGACGCTAGTATATGTCCTCCTGTGACCCTTAAGAGAACTATGGGGAAACACACTTACACCATAGTTCTCTTTTAAGTATTAAGACAGAAAACACACTTTTACAGGTGGCGGTATCTCAATGGAAATGCCAGCCATAGAATATTAATATGGTAGGGTTGGTGTTTCTTAAAGTGGATCATATTAAACAAGTATCAGGCCCAAACAATACCTTATCAGCTCATTTTAGGGGAAACTATTCCATTTATTTTCAAATAAAGATATATAAGGTGGGGCATATTTAACTGGAAAGGCCAGTGACTTTTTAATCCTCTGCCTTTTTTGATGTTCCATTTTCACTAAACATCTTCATTTTATGTCTATGACAAATTGCTCCTGAAACCATGAAGTTAGGAGAAAATTCAGCAAACTGCAGCAAAGAAAATTGCTTTTTTCTTTTAAGCTTGATAAATATGTCTCTATCTTTCCCATCTGTCATCACATGATCTATTTGGTTTACATTCCTTTTGTCCTGGGGGATCCCTGTGCTACTTATTCTTATTCCAGTTCTCACTGTGAACTTTATTGCACTTTGTCCATTGTGATTATTTTCTTCATGTAAGCTTTTGTGATTGGTCAATATATAGCTTCCTGGCCAATCACTTTCTTCCATTTTCTTTTGAAACTGTCTTTTATTCGTCATCTTCTTTGGTCATATGTATACTGTATGTAGATATTAAAGTATATCAAAAGCCAAAACTTTTTTTTGCAATAAAGCAGGTAATGGTTAGAACTCCTGTCAAGTTTTTTTGCCGCACTAGCATTTTCCGGCCTGGGTTCTACGTTGTGCTTGTGTGTGACAATTCTATTTTATTTTGGTATAGGCCTGTGAAGTGTGCATCAACCCCCATTCTGGAGGACCGGTGTTAACTTTTGGGTTATACTTCCCTAAGAAAATAGTTTTTTATGGCTCAAGGGTTCAGCCTCTTATGGTTTTCTGTCTGGGTTTCCTGCTCTTTGGACAAAACCTGAAAGGTAGCCAAGGCAGTCTTCTACTTCTGACTGGAAACAGGAGAGTTGAAGAACAGTGTCTGAAGATAAGTCTATTCTCTACCTACACTCTCTCTCTCTCTCTCTCTGGATGACCATCATAAAACAGGCTGCATAATGGCAGCCAAAAGCATAAAACGGGATATATGCAGTTTGAATACCATATATACATGAAAATTAATGATATTACACTATATGCCCAAAATTATGTGGTCATTCCTCCAAAATATTGTGTTTAAGTGTTTCCAGTAAAGAGTATTGTTAGTGCTACGGCACACAACTTAAACTTGTGGCAACAATTGGCCATTATCTGTTCCAGCATGACTGTGCTTCTGTTCACAAAGCCAGGCCTGCAAAATATGGTTTAATGAGCTCGGTGTGGAGGAATTCGAGTGGCCTGCCCAGAGCCCTGGCCTCTACTCTATTAAACACCTTTGGAATCAGTTAGAATGCCAACTGCGAGTCAGATCTTCTCATCCGACATTGGTACCTGACTTCACTAATGCTCTTTTGGCTGAATGAGTACAAATTCCCACAGACACTCTCTGCGCAATTTTGAATAGCCTTCCCAAAAGAGTGGAGGCAGTTTTAGCAGCAAAGGGTGACTAACTCCATATTAATGACTATGGTTTTGAAATGAGATGTCCAACAAGCTCATAAAGTTGTGATGACAAGGTGCTCACAAACTTTTGCAAAAAGAAAAACTTGCATAACATATTTTTCAAAGACATGGTTATACTATCACACTGACCTGCGGAGACAGAATTGAACCTAGAGCCAATAAAATATACAAAATACTTTGTAATGTTTGTTTAGACATGATGGGTACTATTTGTTAATAAGCATAAGAGTTTGCATTTTCAACTATGTACATTTAATGGACTCTCACATACTCACATACAACTGGGGCTTTATTTTGTAATATAAAGTGAGCACACTGCTGGTAAAGGGAAGCGGTAGTCGTAGTGGGGATCCATAAATCTAGACTCAAAAAATGATGGTCACTCTACAACTCATAGGGGGCCCAGCAGGGATTGTTTTAGATTACACACAATTTAAAGTGACATTAAGGGCTGTTTAAGTTTTTAGCTGACCCTCCAGCGGTGGTACGGGTCTCCGTTCCAGCGCTGACTCCTCTGTCCTCTTCTCTGATGTCCCACGGAGTCTGTGCGGGTGCACGCTGCTCTATATACTTACCTTGTGTCTTTCCTCATCTCCCGGCCTAACATCTGAACTGCGCAT
>NW_017307401.1:284879-296863 GCF_000935625.1 Nanorana parkeri | reverse complement strand
GTGAGAGAGACACAGGTAAGTATTAATTAACCCTTTGAAAAAGTTTTTTTTTTTTTCTTAATCATTTTGCATATATCTACTGCTTCCTAGCAGTAGATATATACAAAAACAAAGGAGTATTTAATAACCCTTTAAGCAATACCCAGAGGTGCAATCACAGGTATTGGAACATACAGTATATTGTAAAGTATTTTACCAAAAGCTACAAAATGGCAATATGCAGATTTCATGGCACACTAACAGTTAAACCAGCTGTGCCCTTACCCCATTAAAGTACATTCATGTGTATCTGCTTTCATATTTTTCCTGAACTTTAAATAGAAGAAGTAAGCATTAAACAAGCATAGGAATATTACGTACACACACTGCAAAACAACAGATCAATGTGTTTTCAATTTTCCTGCATTTAATCCTATTCATTACTGGAGGGGCCCTAATGCACACTGTAATTCATGTTTTTATGTTTATAAAAATTATACAAGAGGACCCTTGATGTGATGGGCAAAAAATGTTTAAAACTCTAACTTGCTATTCGGAAAATTCTTTATATTAAAACATTATCCATCGAATCTGTACATACAGAAAAATGCTAATGCTAACCATTTTCAAACTGAGTTTAATATATTTTACTTGTATTCTTTTTTCATGTGAAACTCAATGATCTGTTACTTGCAGGGAAACTACAATTTTTTAAAGAGCTTTTTAGATATATATACAGGGCCGCAGGTATGTGTGGTGGGGGCCCATAGCAAATTCAGTATGGGGCCTCCTGCCTCTCTAATCTTCATCTTGAAAGCAATTCTTCTAGTGATGCAGACTGCTTATTGTTTTCATAGCATATGTATAGGTATTTTTTAAATGTTATATACATGCATTTCAGCCACATGTATCCATCAAATGCTGTTGCTACCTACCTACACTGTATGACCAAATTGTGTAGCTACCTGGAACCACAGACATACGAACATTTTAGACACCCCACTCCAATATTAGGAGCATTAATATGGGGTTGCTCCTACTTTGTGGCTATAACAGCCTCCACTCTTCTGGGAAGGCTTCCCCCAACATTTTGGAATGTACAGTATCTGTGGGAACTGTGCCCATTTAGCCAATAAGGGTCAGGTACTGATATTGGATAGGAAGATCTGGCTCGCAGTCCACGTTCCATTTCATCCCAAAGGCATCCAGTAGGACTGAGTTGAGGGTTCTATGTAGACCATTCAAGTTCAAGGCTTTGTACATAGGAGCACAGTTATTTTGGAACAGGAAATGGCCTCTTCCCCAAACCGTTACCACAAGGTGGAAAACACATATCTATAATGGCTTTGTATACTGTAGCATTGCCAGTAATCTTCACCAGAAGCACCTAAATGCAAAAATGCCCATACAGTGTAAATCACTGTATAGCCAGACAGCTCTTGTTGTATGATATATGGTATATATGATATGACTGTAGTTACATCTTTGTATATACAGGGTGTAACAAGGACACTCCACTGTAGTCCAGGTAAGTCAAGTAAAACGCAGTTTATTAAAGGGCAAACACAAAATAGCTTGCAGCAGCAACATAAGACAGTCCTTGTTATGGCTCTGTAGCTTTCCTCAGCTTCAAGACACTCACGCTGCTCACCCCTCGTGAGCCCTCACTCTGCTCTCTTAGCAGTCTGTACCGCAGGTCCTAGGATCACCGACCTTCCTGACCTCTCCCCTCGTGGGCACTCGCTCTGCTCTCCCAGCAGTCTGTACCGCAGGTCCTAGGGTCACCGACCTTCCTGACCGCTCCCAGCCACCCCTGGCTGTTCCGTGTGCGTCCAGCAGGCACCCGAGGTGGTCTGTGTCCGTGTGCTCCCTGCACACACACAACTCCAACACTCCCCTGAGCACTGGGATGGCTTCCTGATAAGGCTGCTCTCAGCCACCTGATTAGCCCAGGCTGGTCAATGGCAACACCTGGCCCCAGGGCTGGAGATCTCATCCCACCCAGAGCTCTACGAAATCTCCAGAGCTCCAGATCCCAGCTACAAATAGGAAAACCTGGACAGACCTGAAAAGCCCGGTTCTTCCTTATAACGTGTTTCACATTCTGGACCCTCTCAGCCCCTCTGGCTGAGAGTCCTGGGTGCCAAAGTCGCCATCCTACACCGTGGCATTGGCTTACACTGCCACAAGGGATAGTAGTCACATTCCTTCATTTTTGTGTACAGTAATTAAAATACAGAAGAGCAACCAGGTAAAAATATGAAAGGTTAAACCCTACTTTTAATTATCCAAAGTGCATACGTAGCGAAACAGATATAATTTCATATCAGTTGTAAAATTAGGGTTGCAACATTAGCTGGTGAAATAAAAAGAATAGAAAGAACGGGAGAGCATGCGACTACATGTTTCCTTCCTTTCACAAAATGGAGCTGGGTGAATCAATGGGGAGTCACCAAGCCTGCACACTGTCATATGGGGAGGGTCCTTATCCATGAGTAAGCTGCAACCAGACAGACCTGAGGCTCACACAGACTTTTTTGTATTGGCTCTGGTGCACCAAGGAATGGAAGGTATACTAAGCAACTACAGGTGGGGGCTATTAAAGCGATCCTGTCGCTAACTCCACTAACTCCACAGGATGAAACATTACACAGTAGTAATGTAGGGGCTGTCAGAAGGAACAACAACAAGAAACGGTAGACACGCTATCAGACACATTCATAAGTGTTGGAAGTAGCAGCACCCAGAGTTTAGCAAGAGAGTAAATATTTAACCTACCCCCGCTGGAAAAGTGCGTATCCATCTTTTTCTTTTGCAGGCCGCTTTCAGTCTTATACCATGGAGTTAGCGACAGGGTCACTTTAAGTAAATATGGTACTTTGCCAAAGAGTAAAGTGCAGATTGATTTCAAATGTTGCATTGTATACATTTTGTCAATTTTACTATTGCAAAGGGAAAACTAATATTGCCAAAGTGTTCCTGTACAGATAAAAAGAAAACAAATGTAGGTATTCAGTGAGCCTTACAATTCTTTCTTTCTTTCTTTTTCTTTCTCTTTCTTTCGAGAGCTATGCAAATTGACTACACATTCTTTTCTGATCCATCTCTAAACATCTGTCAGTTTCTAGATAGTGAGTCATTCCGCGCTGCTATGTATCCAGCGTTAAACTGCAGAAAAAAAGGTGTATTAGAAAAAAAAAATCTAAATTATTTTAAGAATGCAGAAAGCAAAGTGTGCAGTATGGATGTTGTAATGGGCAAAATGTGAAATAGATTAGCAGTGTAATAAATATAGTGCCAAAATTAATGTTAAAGGAGAACTATAGACAAGATAAAAAACAGCAGTAAACTAACTGCACACTTACATAACATGCTTATGCAATAACACAATGTAGGGAGGAATGCAAAGTACAGTACCCTCTGCAACCAAACAGAACCCACCTTGTATATGTTAAATACAAAGCCTTTGGGAAGGCTTTCCCCAAGGTTTGGGAGTGCTTGTGTGGTCATTTGTGCTCATCTTGCCAATAGAACAATTGTGTGTTCAGGTACTAATGTTGGATGAGAAGCTCGCAGTCACAATTCCAGTTCATCCCAAAGGTGTCCGGTAGGATTGAGATGAGCGCTCTATGCAGGCCTCTCGAGTTCCTCCACACAAAACTCATCTAACCATGTCTATATCCACCTGGCTTTGTGTACAGTGGCACAGTCAAGCTGGAACAAACTGATACCACAAGGTTGAAAGCACACAATTGCATTTAATGGCTTTGTGTGCTGTAGCATTAACAGTGACCTTCAGCAGAAAAACCTGAACTTAAAATTGGCCATACATTGTAAATCTCTGTATAGTCAGCCTTCTGGACCCCAAAGCGGTATATATGATATGGCATCAGCTACATCATTGGATACATTGGATATATCAAACAGGTAATAACATCCCTTAATCTTTGTATACAGTAATCACAATTCAGAACAGAACGCTTACATAAAACTTTGCCTGCACTTATTTGCTACCTTTTATTGTCTTGAATATTGAAAGCATTTTGTTACATCTATTAGATAAGTGCAAAAAATACTGTTGATCCTGCCAGATGAGTGATAACTTCCTGTGCTTTCTGTTTACGCTAACTGTTATCCGTCAGTATTGATCCCAGAAATCTCTGTAAACTACAGAACAACACCCCCATGTTATGGAGATGATTTGACTTGATGTTCTGTCCAAGACACACAGCATGAAGTAAGCAAAAATCTCTCCAATGTGAGGGATATCCCCATTTAGACAGCTTTTACCACAACAGGTTTTCCCATTGGAAGGTTTCTACCCATCTTCTCTTCCTGTAATAGCTCAAAAATGTAGGTTTTTACTTTACTTTTTGTATCAGAGACAACCAGGTCACCAGGACCAATATAGGTGAATCAGGTGAATTTTTCCCAGTGAAGACACAACAATAAAAATATGACCCTTCCTTTAAAACTGAATAAAAATGGTTTTGGCTTTACATACACTTCAACTTGACCATAGGTTCTAACAACATAAACCAAAATATGCATAAAAACAAATCAAACAAAAAGAAAAAAACATCACAAGAGTCAATTTCCACTATCTTGAGACTTTGTAATTGAGCATCTTGCACACAAACCTTTAAAGCTGTGCATAGTTTACTTAGTTGTCACCACTTACAGTTAAAATCTCACCTTATTCACACGCGATGTAAGATCAGAGTCTGAGTCTAGACCTCCGTTTGACATCCAGCTATGTGATCTAACCACCGCGTCCTGAAAACATGCCTGCAATAGTAATGTATTTGCCAAGGTGTAAGATGACAGGAGTGCACCCTGGTAGCCTTTTAAGTATGTTTGTGAGTTTCAAGCCTTTATCATTGTCGGATGATGTGTTGAATGACTGTTTATGAAATCAGTGTGTATTGTAGAGCTTCGGCAAGGGAAAAATCTGTTTGTTTCAGGATGGAATACAATTATTTAAATCTAATCTACTCCAGATTCAGCAGATAATTAATATTTCTTCTTGGTATACTGCACTTTGCAGCTGTTTTTAATTACTGGTGAAGAAATCATTTGCAATGTTGCTTGCAGACGGACTGCTTTGGCCTGGATCCTGTGTTAATGCATTGTAAAGTATGTGAAGGCCTGTTGCAATTGCTTACGCAAGCTACTTATGTGAGTACACTAGTAGCTCTATTTGGAGGGGAATTTAAAAATCCAGCATTGAGATAATGGAAGATTAGAATGGATTTTTTTTTGTCAAGTGTTTGGAATTGGTTTTGTTGATATGCATTGTTTTCAAGTCTTTGCTTTTCATTAAGTAGTGTTGTCACCCCATTATGGGAAGTGGAAAAATAAGGGATCTAGTGGCAGGATCAACAGGTAATAAACTATATTATGGGGGGGATCTAAACAAAACCTCCTGTGTTAGTGCTAGTGACAGACTGCATGATATATGCCATTTTTTATTTGCCTATAGTTCCAGTTTAAGGAAAACCTGCTATAATTGTCACCTGTACAGAAAATAAGGGTGACCATCCCCAGCGGAAAACCATAGAGAGCAATAGAAACCAGAATGAGGTTCTAACTAGGGATGCACCGATACTTTTCAGATACCAGTGCCGATACTTGGCATATTCATGAGAACTACCAGGGTTGCAGAGGTTGCAGCTGGGACCGGGCTCTGGCGCTCCAGCACTGTCCTGAAATCATTAGTCTGTATTGCTTTAGAAAAACGGTCACATGACAATAAACAAAAATGTATCAGTACTTGTATCTGAGAGTACTTGGACAAGTACTTGTACTAAAAAAAAATGGTATCGGTGCATCCCTTATATATATTTATTTAAAAATTCATACATTAAAACAGAGATGTACAAATCCCAGGAGCTCCGTGTGCTCCTTACAAATGACAGCTGCCTCCTAAATTTTGAATTTTTCTCTAGTCTAGTCTTGGAGCTGGAAAAGTATCTGTACTTGTACTTTTACCGAGTACGTACTTGGTATCTGAACATCCCTAGTTCTAACTCTGCCCCATTCTGTCCAGAACTAAACAAAAATATGTCTTGGCTTGAATTCCCCTTTAAGTACAGGTAAGCCTTGGCTACCTATTGGTGGTTATCAGTATAAATGTATGGTCCTGCATCTAGCTGAAAGTCAGGATTAGGGATTTGTTGGTAGTGCTGTCAGTTTTTCTCCACTTGTATGAATGTGGTAGGCACATTATAATGTAAGCTCTTTGAGGCCAAGAACTGATGTGAATGGAATCCAAGTGCTTCATTAGTTGGTAATTTAAGAGCTGTTCCAACCAACACTGATATTTCAGTTTTTTGTAGACACTGGAAAGATATATCACCTAGCATTGTTTTTTTTATATCACTAGGCATCTATGTTGGTGAGATATTTAATGTTTATACCTGCTGCAGCCGTTAACTCTCTCTGTTAGATTTCTAAAACTTTTCATAGGTTAGAGAATGGAACCGAAGGTATGGAAACAGAGCAAGATGGGCATGAAACCCAGGCCCCCTTGGTGTTCAGGAACACAGCTGGGAACTAGAGTGGAGAGCTTTAGACTTGAGTCTCCAAAAAATAACCAGGGGGTTGATTCTAGCAGACTCTACCTATAACTAAAACATAATTTTGGCTAAAATGACCCTTTAAGTTTTCATAGCCCAGTTCACGCTACCGTTTGTGGTAAAAATATAAATTTATGTTAACTTAAGTTTGACTTGGTAATTTATTCCACAAGAATTCTTCTATCTGTCACTTTCAAGCTGCTAGCAACTAATGTAAATCTAGAGACTGCACTGGAATGTTTCATTAGTGTGAAATATTACATTTCTGAGCCGCAACCTTCATATTTTTGGATTTTCTTTGCAGTTCTTTTCACATACAGCTTTAATCGAGCGTCCCTTTCACAAAGCTTTTGTTTTCCTGCCCTCGTCACATGAGGTTTCTTTACGTATAGAAGGGCTGCACACCTCATAATAATGTTCACACCTCATAATGTGATATGTACCTGCAGGTGGCTGACTGCCATCTCACAACACGAGAGACTTTCATGTTCAAAGGCGGACCCTGACCTCCGTGAGAGTCTCTTCATTCTCCGACAAATGCTTTGAGTGTTTTATCTGTACTTTGCAAATGACACACCTGAAACATGTCTTGCAGGACTTAAATATAAAAGGGAATAACCAAAGGGCAGGTAGGAGGGGGAGGGTGAAACAGATGTCTGGGACTTAAGGACCTTCACACAGGCCTTAATGTGCATGTAAACCCTAACAATGAGATTCTCTTTCTTACTCTCTTTTGGTCTGTTAAATATACCATTGAAAGCATTTTGGTTATATCTGTTCAATAAATGGGCCAACAATACCTGTTGATTCTGCCAGAAATCTAATGAGCTGATACATTTCTGTGCTCTTTGCCCCTCCTGGCTGTTCTCAGTTAGGTTTGTTCACAGCTCTTTCTGTTGGCTATTCCCCCCCCCCCTCCCCTCCCCATATGCTATGGAGATCAAGGGAAGGGGCGGTGTTCCTGCCCTAGGGTGGCAATGCTTCTCCTACAGTACGGTGAGTGAACATTGTCACTCTAGAGTAGGAAGTATGTTCTTGGCAGGATTGCGGTGTAAAACAAAGCCTCAAAAAAAAACAACCCAAATACAGGTACTACATCTAAGGCTGGTAAGTTGCAATATATTTAATTGTTGCTATTGGGTATAGATACGTTTGAATTTTTCATTGATCAGTTCTACTGAACACTTTCTTAGTCACCAGGACCAAATATGTGTGTTGAGCAGAATGGCATACTTTCACATCTGTTTAACATAGTGATGGCTACTACTGCATGCCACTGACATAAACAGGTCACGTTTTATACTATATATAAAGCCATCATTTTTTTTAGAGAAGTGGAGTAATTTTTGCTAGCCTAGCTGTCTGTGCCCCATTGAGGAAGTCTCCCTTCATTTTCTACTCAGAAGAAACAGCAAGAAGAGGAAATGTCTCAGTAATTAGGGAAATCCCCTCTTAGTTTACCACAGATGTCCCCATTGTAAGATTTATTTTAACCTTTAGTACAGTTCTGGAGACCATTAAATATGTTGTATTTAGTCCCAGTGAGAATGGTCAGCAGGACAAATAGAGCTGTTGAAGAACTTGAAGCTCCCCAGACAGCAATGAAAACCTGAAAGGGGTTCTAACTAGGGATGCTCCGATACCAAGTACCGTACTCAGTACAAGTATAAGTACAGATACTTTTGAGCTCCAAGACTAGACTAGAGAAAAATTCAAAAGTTAGGAGGCCGCTGTCATTTGTAAGGAGCACACAGAGCTCCTGGGATTTGTACATCTCTGTTTTAATGTATGATTTTGTTTTTATAAATATATATAAAGGGATGCACAGATACCATTTTTTCCAGTACAAGTACTGATATTTGCCCAAGTACTTACAAGTACAAGTAATTATAAATTTTTGTTTATTGTGATGTGACTGTTTTTCTAAAACAATACAGACTAATGATTTCAGGACAGTGGTGGAGCGCCAGAGCCAGGTCCCAGCTGCAACCGCTGCAACCTTGGTAGTTCTCATGAAAATGACAAGTATCGGCAGTGGTATCTGAAAAGTATCGGTGCATCCCTAGTTTTAACTCTTTCACACTTTGTCAAAAGCTGAGAAAAAAATTGGCATTAGATATACTTTAAGTCCACAGTATATCTAAAGTCAAAACCGTTTTTTTACTTTTGAATAAAGTGGAGAAATGTTGCACTATAAGGTTTTTATTACCGTTTGTATCCCCAATGAGGAGATTTGCTATCTCTATTGATGCTGGTGATCATTGTCACCAGTACAATAAGTGTTATTTGGTTGCCAAAACAGGGAAAATCTTTTCTATTTAGCAGGTGACTGTTCATTGCACAGAGAGTCAATTTATAATTGCATAATTCCAAGACACTGGTTAGTTTTGGACAAAAAAGGGCGTTGTAGACAACACTTAACTCTGTACGGCCCATTTCCTACTTTGTTCTCTCAGAAGTGATTCCAACCAGACCAGTTTGATTAACATTCATGCACACACATTCTTCTTGCATGGAAGACTCACACTGCCCAAAGTTGCAGTCGCTGGGGCATATGACAAAAATTAACACTGCAGTTGGACTCATGGAGACAGAGAGTGAGAGAAATAGGGCACGGCTCAGGGTACCAAAATTGTTAGATGTAAATCAGTAATATTTTACAGACCTGTTCCAATTTTACTATTCCTTCATGATAGATGTTTGGATCAGTCCACTTCTCCAGCTGCAATTCATGGCACATCAAATTTAAAACAAATACTTCAACCTTATAAAAGAAAAAAGTAGGTTTATTTTTCTTTTACCGATAAATATAGAGCTATTCTTATGTGTTCCGGCCTCCTCTCCCACCCCATTTTATTGTGGCTGGAAGCCTTCAATAAACATCCCCTTTCTGGATGAAAAATTTAGCTAAAATGTCTTGCAGAACTGCACAATTTTATCCTTGTGTCAACTTTTTTTTTAAAAATCCCAATAAATCTGATACAGATTGTTAGCTCTGGGAATTTACACCAACAATAACAGGCAGGGGAAATGGCACATGTGCAGAGCAAAACATTTTATTCCAAACAACTTCCCGTAGCTGTTTAAAAATCTCAACATCAATTCATATGGAACATGAACTTCCAGACAGGCTGTTTGGAACCAAAATGCTTCTTGATCTCTGATCTCCAGTTAGTGTTTGAAGAATAAGGGAACATTGTGCCTCTTCGTCCTGGAAACGTAAAAGATTATATAAGCTGCAAATCCATTGGCAGGCTTGCGTAAATCTCAGGAGACAGGTAGCCAAAACTCATTAGAAAATAATGTTGGCTCCCAACTATTTGAATCTTTCATGTTGGTGTTAATGGAAGCACATGTTCCTCTTAAATCACCTGGTGGCTATTAGATTGGCCTTCAGAAAGCACATAGCCACACAATGGTTTAAAAAGCAGTGAGATCTTTTCCCCTCTGGTTCCACTAATTCCTCCACTGCCAGTGTAAATTTTACTTGCTGTATACATTTACTAAGTGCTTACCATGCTTAATGAATTTTACATTTCTTAGATTTACAATTAGAACTATACCATATTGAATTCCACACTTTAAATCGATCTGTTGCCAATTTTATCTACTCTGTAAAGCTGGGGACAAATGGTTACTACAAATTAACATTCCTTTGATGGCAATAGACAAAAAGCAAAATTTACTCAAGACAGTTGCATCAAGCAGATATATACCACCCCGAGTTTTGTAGTTTGAGGCCCCCTATCTTTGGATATTTCATCTGTTCAGTAGAGCAAAATTAGGTCTTACATATAATAAACTTTTCTGGCTTGTTTAACAGAAGCCCACTAATATTAAGCACCATTTGATGTGATATCATGTGATCAGAGTTGGAGGCAGGCAGTTTAAATTATTTTCATGCATACTGTTCTAGAGATTCATCATTTCAAAGAAAAACATGAAGCAACATTAGCCTAAGGTGTAGGCAATATATGATACATAGACATACCTCTTGCATTTTAAACCATCCCTCTAAAGTGTCCTAGAAACAGCCCAAATATCCTATGGAAACAGCGGATTTTCTGAAAGTTGGGACTTAGGCACCTGCAACCAGAAGCCTCATGAACTTCTTTTGCAAATAACTATATGAAAGTCAGAGCACAGCCACATCCCCTGCATCCAAAAAGGCAATGTCAAATCTCTAATCCTAATTAGTGACCTTGACATTGACTTTTTAGGGAATGTGACTGTGCTCTAACTTACATAAAGTTGTTTTTATGGAGTACAAAGTTGGCTTCTGGTTGTACTCCTAAAACTAAAACTGTGACCAGGCTATAGATGTTCAAATATTTTTATACTCTCAACAAGTAGTAAATTAGCGTTCACAAGCCCTCACTGACTTCTGTAGCTGTAGGTCCCGGGGAGCAATCCAGCACTTTAACTTTTAGCAGCTCAGCTTATTTTGTTCCTCATTCTTATCTCTAATGGAAACACAGATCAGGTATATAGACTGCAGGGGGAGATCCAATTTGAACAACTTCACTGAACACTGAACATTGAGGATTAATTGCTCTACAGTTTCTGCAGCTACAGAGGGCAGAGAGGGCTAGTTTTAAAGCTCATGCAGCCCAACGAAGTCATCTTGTGGAGTCATCTCGTGGCCCAACGAAGTACTGATGGGGTGGTCATAATAATCTGGCCACTAAGTGTATATGTATATATGTATTAATGTAAATGGGTAAACCATATTAGTCCAGTATTCCGTCCATTAGTCTATATTAGTCCATTGCCTACTGCAATACTCTGTTTTAGTTTTTTTCCCACTATATATATATATATACGCTTTGCAAACAGTATTGATTATCCTAAAATATTTTTTTAAATGTCTAACGTACAAAATGTAAAGTTTTCACATTTTGATATTTGCAGTGAGGTTCTGTCTACAGTTACCTAGTGACTGATTGTTTTGGCAAAATACGTTCTATTGTGTCAAGAGTTACCCATGGAAAGAAGCACAGTTTTTAGCACGCATGCTTATATTTTTGGGTTCTTAAAGGGTTGGACTTAGCAAAAGTGGGTGTTGGTATGACAAATTTAAGTGGTAGAGCTCGTGCAGATCGAAAGCAGAACTTGGTGTGGCTTTTAATTGTAAAAGGTTGGAAGTTAGGGCAGTGAACATAATGGATACTTCAGGAGCCTGTAAGGCAGAACAGAACAAAATAAGTAATCACTGTCAATATTTAGCTTCATTTAGTATATATTTCATGCAGTTGAAAGGAGTAAAAAAATGTATGCCTGCTTTTGTTGCATTAGGTAGTATATGGCTGCAGAAATGGCAAATGCGAAAATTAATATCACGTATAGGCTCTGTTTATTTGCATTTAATGATGTCTAAATGCCATATGCAACTGCATAACTTCCCATCAGCCATTGCATAATTTTATG
>NW_017307401.1:267177-284813 GCF_000935625.1 Nanorana parkeri | reverse complement strand
AGTGCAAGAACGCTACTATGGCTGGATGTTACCTGTTACAGTTTTGTTACCCATAAAATAAGTGCTGTGGAAGCCCAGCTGTTTTACATATGCCGGCACTTCATCTGTTTATCATGTTACTTGTTTGGCGTATTTGGCAGAACACCACAGTGTGAAAGAGTGTGCCGCTGAAGTATGTTAAGCATTCAGCACGTTTTGTTGGCAGAAGTAACTAGTTAACTCTGTTTTTTTTCCCTGTAATCTCTTGGTTATTGACACCAGCAAAACATGTTCAATGCGCCTGCAGCTATTAAACGCATATGTCTTTATTACTTCGCAGTGGTGGAGCAGTGGCCCTGTTTGCACTTACAATACTTCCTCTTCCTGTTTACTGCCCCACTTTCACATGATCCTATAGATGACTAACCCGGGTCTTCTGTCCCAACAAACTCTTATTGCCCAGAGGTTGTTTAAAAAGTGTTAGCTTTGAAATAGTAACATCTTGAAAAGGGTTAAAATAATTCAGTGCGTGTGCGGCGGAAGTGAACAACCGCACCTCTACATCCAAGGCAATGGAATTCTGTCGTATGGTAGTGACTGTCTGTGAAGGAGCGTACATTCTTCAGGATACTGTTCATGGGAGTAGGAACTAGCAGGGGGACTATGGGGAAGGGGAAGTGGATTTTTTTAGCAGTTTTTCAGGCCACCGTAAGCTGAGGCTCCCAGGCGGACAATCAATGTTTTTGCTATAGTCATCACCTATGTTGAAATCAGATAAGGAAAAAACAAAGTGGCATGTGGAAGCAGCAGAATTTTATTTGCACAATTGTAATTTTTTTGTGATAGAATGATGGGTTTAGCAGCAGAGGAACATAGTTGCAATGTCACTTCCACAGATTCAGTTAGTGTGAGTTGTGCACCATATATCTAGGTATGCTTTAAATCAACCTTTGCTCAGGCAGGGCAAAGCAACAGGTTTGCTTTAAAGCCCTCCTTCCCAGCAGGACATTCTCAACTTTCCTTCACGCCCTTGTCAATCGGATGAAGAAATGGAACCCCTGTGTAAGTCTTTGTGGTTGGAGCAAACACAGCTCTTTCCCTGCCCTCCCCGCCTGTGCTAATCCCCAAGCATCAGCTCTACTCCATGAGAGCAATCGGAATGCATTAAGTGCCGCTCCATACTTAGAAGTAGTGGGTATTTTCTTTACTTCTGCAGGCTGAATGTAGCAGCAGGGTATGAAAGTAAAGTAAATTATACTGAATAAGTGAGGGCACTAAAGCAAACCCGTGGCTTTCACTACATTAGCAAAGCACATGTTTGAGGCCTTACCAATGAGTTTTTCAAGAGCATATTTTGCATTTATCATTGATGGACAGGTAGATAACATGTTTAATTCTTTCTCTCATTTCAGGTATATTGGAGATAACATCTGTGGATGTAGGGGTTGTGGCAGTGAAATCCATTAACAGCAATTATTATTTAGCCATGAACAGAAGAGGCAAAGTCTATGGCTCTGTAAGTAACTATCATTTATTTATATGCTAATTCCAGCTAAATGTGCATGTCTTTTAGTTTTGGAAGGGTTAATAAAGGGGTAGAACATCTGTCTTTCCAGGAGAGAAAGTAAAGTGAAATTGGACTTCTGGCGGTTGTCTCTGGGACAGGAGTGAAGGGAAATAGTTCAATAGGGGGATCTGTCCGGGGAAAGCTGTTAAGAGGATTTCCCCTCACTGTCTCAAAGAAAGGAAATTAGGTGAAATCACCGCATTTGGAACACGTACAGCATACAGCATACATAAAAACCTAACAGTTGTCGTCCTAACCTTTACCTAAAACAGTTTTGTTTGGAGCTCCAGATTCTTATTCGATGATGTAAGAACATGTGATGATGATTTATGATCACTTTAGAGGTGCTTGCTGCACCAGCATAAGATAAACCTCTCATCAATACACATATATACTACACATATTTTTGCTAAGGTACTAGATTGGGTGGCAATCTTCTAAATCCCCCTGACCCTGATGGCCAACACTTCTTGGAAGGAGAAGAGACTGAATATGTTAAAAAAAACCTTGTTGTTCCCTCAGAATAAAGTGGAACCAGCGGTATATACAGTGTACCTCTCCCAATCCTCTCTATCTGCACAACCAGAAACATTCAAGCAAGCAAAATGTTTTTGTTTAGGGCCCCACTTGCAGATGGAGGTGGCTGAGAGCAGCTGGATCTAGTCTGCACAGTCAACCAACCTCTAGTGTCTAAAATATTCTGGTATCCTTGTTGATACTCCTAGCCCCCATTTTCTTTAAGGCAATGTTCACACAGATGCTGTACAAACAGCAGCCAGTTCTGCATTATTGGGAGGCAGCATTGTACATTAATTCAGAATGCTTAGCACAAAGGGCTGCAAGTGAATCGATAGTAATACATTTCTAGATACCAAATGTCCTTTAAAACCTCACGCATCAACAGGTAAATTTGTGAACTGAGCCATTTAGTTCAATAACCTCTAACAGACTCTGTAATCGGGGGGCAAATTTGTGTGGGTCAGAACCACATTCCAATCCTCCCCTTTACACACTTATCTGAGAAGGACAAAGAGCAAAGAGTAAGTACATCTAGAAAAATACCAAGGGTGCTTTTCTTTACACAATAAAACTTCAGCCCGCTTGTCCTCCCCATTGTGTTTAAATGTCAAGTCCCCCATCACTGCAGTTTGCATTTTGTGCACTTTGGAAATGTTGCTTCTAGAGCATGGATGGGTTCTAACCCCTCATTTTTTCTATACTAAAAAATAAAAAGTTACGGTTTTACATACACTTTTTTTTATTATTATCACAAAGCTAATGCAGCATATATCATTCTGGGTTCTTTGTTATATTGTGGTATTATTATATTATATTATTATATTTCCATACTGTGATAATTGGCTTCAAATGGTAGCACATTAAGGACAGTTCCACTCGCTTTTTAAGGGCTTCTATGCCCACTTTTAGTGACTCAAAAACGTCCACACAGGTTTTCCCTCGCAGGGGTTTTCAAACACAAATTTCAGCTTTTTCCTTCAGCAAAATTACATTTTCAAAGTCTTACTGACTTCAGGTGGTCTCATTAACAAAAGCCTTTCCCACACAGGTTGTATCCAACACGCTTGCCACACAGACTGTTTCTTGTCCCCTTGCAACACAGGCTAGTCTTTTGCCACACAAGCTGCTTTTCACCACACACGTGATCCGCTCCCTAGTCGGCCAGACACAGACACTGGTTCCAGGGTGGAGCTGTTTCCTTAGGAGGCTGGGAGTTCTTGTAAAGGCCCTAACAAGCTAGCTAGCTTTAGATGGGCTTATTACCTCTAAGCCTCCAGCCCTCTCAGCACTTCCCTCTAGAGGAAAAACTTCAGTATTACACTTAACCCCAGACATTTTTATCTGCCTGCTGCCACAATACAAAAAAAAGATGGTTTGTGTTTGTAACGAAAAATACTTGTAATTCCACTGCATACATATCTGTTTTTTTCATTATGCTCTATTTCTTTTATATTTACAGAAGGAATTTAATATTGACTGTAAACTAAAAGAGAGGATAGAGGAGAATGGTTATAATACCTATGCATCTCTCACCTGGAAGAACAATGAGAGACAAATGTTTGTGGCACTAAACGGCAAAGGAACCACAAAAAGAGGACCAAAAACGAGAAGGAAAAGCACTAATGCTCACTTTCTTCCTATTCCTCTATAGCTTCACATGAAGGATTTGCTAAAAATGGACTAAAGACTTATGGAGAACATTCTAAAGGGCTTCAACACCTCGACAAGAAGATGAAAACCTGTTGAGGAGTTCACAAGCGTGCTAAGGCTTCCAAAGGCCGTTTTTGCTAGTGCTGGGTTCCTGGGACCGGCCAGATCGGATAAAATAAAAGCTAGCGCCCGTTTGAAGAATGTTATTTGTTGTGTGTACAATGCTGTTTAAAGGACGTGAGACAATCACGCAGATGATCTTCTGGGAAAGTTATTTATGGAATACAAACTTAAATCAAAGATCTGCTTTGCTTATTCAGACCCAGCAATCCAGCGAGCAGACAGACACGCAAAGCATTTGCTGAAAGTACTTGGGTCAAATTGACAACAATGATAGATATTTTTTTGAAGAGACATCCACAAGAATGTATGGGATTAAGATGTGTAAACACGTGCAAACTGTTCTAACAAAACGAATAATGTGGTATTCCCATGTATTCTATGTACTGCGTCCCAACCCCCACCCCACTACCTTTGTGTTCCTTTGTAAGTTATTTATTTAATAGAATGTTTAATATGTGTCTTCAGTGTTTAAGCTGAGTGTCTGCATTTGTGCATCTGTTTTTTTTTCCATTATCCTAGACAAATCGTTCTTTCTGCTTTAACATCCTAAGAAGACGTTTATGTGAAAATTAGGAGAACGCTTTTTATTGGTCAGTCAAGGTGTTATAGAACTCCAATCAAAAAACAAAAAACTCTTAATGGCACACAAAGTTTATATATTTTTTTTTTACAGTACTCTTTTGATTGTATTTTTACTCCTTGTTCTATATGGCTGCTTTATCCAGAAGACTAGGACACAGTGATCCAAGCCTTCAGTTTTTTCCTTGACAAGCCCCCACCCTGCCACCCAAAACATTCCTAAACTCTGTGTGCTGCCTACATACCTGCCTCAGTCGCTCCCAGTGCATGAAACATGAGAGCTGCAGATAGTATAAACTGTAGAGAGGGGTTTATGGCCATCATTATGCGCTGCCCATTCTATTATCAGCTGCTAGTCTATGCACTACTTGTGCCACCCTGATTTATCAGCTGTAGTGCAATTTTCCATGGTAAATATAGAGAAAGATTACAGGTAATAGTACCATTTAAAGAAAGCTGGTGGTTTCCGTTAATCAATGTAGACTCAACTGAGGCCTGGAGCTCTTCTTTGTGTCAAAATCGTGTTAGTCTTATACAGTTCTAAATAAGAAAAGAGACAATTCACGTTATTGCCTTAAAATAGAAAAAAAAATACAGAAACACATTAGTAACGACCACTAAGGAAAAAAGAAAAAAATACTTTTGTCCTCATGGGCTGGGCAATATTTTTGTCCTCATGGGCAGCACAAAGGAGCCTGTAGATTGCTGAGGTTTTACATTTAACCAGAGATTTCACTCATATGTTCCCATTTTTTAATGTCCTGGTCTCATACCTTTTTTTTCCTGCCAATATCAGTAATGAATTGTAACAATCACAGAAGAGATCAGGTGGAGGCTGCAACTGGAAGTAGTTAACTCCTCCAGGATCAGATTGCATGCAGCCTGTCCATTCTGATTGTAGCTTTCCTCTGACAAACTCCTGTAAAGGCAAAATGCTGTAAAGAATGTTTGTCAAAGTCTTAAAAGGACAACATTTAAATTGCCCAAATAAGGATAAATACATATTTTCCCTTTTTGAAGTTAAAACAACCTGTAACAATTATTGCTAAGGTTTAGAAATCCTCCTGACAACCCTGACTGGGAGCCTACTAAAATATGCCGACAAAGATGACAACTGGCACCTAACTTTTTATATTTTTTAGTATTTCTTTTTTTAAACATCTGTTATTTGGCTCCTTAAATGTGTCTGCTGGATTTTTAATTACTTTTCAGTTTTTCCACCCTCTGGTTAATAGCTTGGGCTCATAAGGCCCCTAAAAGATGGGACCGGCTGGGCCATATTAATTAAGCGGCATGTTGGCTGATGGCTCCAAGTTAAGAGCTCTTGAGATATGGGACATGGCATACATCGATTACAATGGATCTGGTGGTGTTGCTTTTTCCGTCATCACCCTTATCAGCCACAGTTGCCACAAGTGGTATCACAGTGACATCAGGCATTACGATTAGTGGATGTTTTTGCAGAAAGTCCATGTGACATGGCTTCTAATATGCCCGTGCGCAAGCAATTGGTCACCGTTGTAGCAGCTATCTCTGTTTGTAGATGGTTGATCACATTCTCTTGTGGCATGAATTATAACAAAATCATATATACCGCTTTTTATTATAGTACAGTATGTACCTCTTTTAGATTGTATAAACAAATTGTCTCAAGTGTAGAGATGCAATGTTACAGGTATTTATTATTACAATATATAACGCCTGCTTAAAAATGCAATTGACACTTTCTGAGTACGTATATTGAAGATTTACCTGTAATTTTCAATCTCAGTAGAACATCCGAGGGCTCCTCTGTATCAAGATAAAGTCATGGATTCTAGGCTATTAAAAAACAAACACAAATGATATACAGGGAGAAAAAAGTTAAAGTGAAAAATTAAATAAAACATATACTTATGTATTTCTCCCAGTTATTGCATAGCATTTATCTTGCTACAGAGTACTTGTATATTTCCTACAGCTAAAAAAAAAGTTTAATATGAAATTTGCAAATAGTTATCCCATCCACTAGAAAAGACTTCCATGCTAAAGAGGGTTTAAAGAAGAACTTTAACATTTTTATTAACCCTTGCAGTGGGGCTACCCAACACTGCACGGATTAACTGCTCTTTTTGTCTAGGTGCTAAAACAAAAAGTTATACTCACCCGAACTGCTGAGCCAACTCCCTGCTTCTCTGGCCTCTGAAGCCTGTCTTATCCTTTGGTGCACAGATGGAAAGTTCCTCAGTGTCCTTACATCTTATACACTTGATGACACAAGGATTCTTGGACCGCTCCAGAGGAGGGGTAGAGAGGCTCTAGGGACCTGTCTATGAACAAGCTCACTGGAATGATCAGGCGAGTATAACTTTTTGTTTAGCACCTTGACAAAAACAAGCCGTGAAAGGAGAACTATGGGGCAACGTTTTTTTTCCATAGTTCTCCTCAGAGTCACGGGAGGACATATACTGTGTTCTCCCAAGCCCCAAAACTCAGCATGTAGTGGGCTATAATTCACTCACCCCATAGTTCTCCTTTAACCCTTACAATGGGACTTTTGCCCAGAATTCTTCTTTAAAGCTTGCTGTGCATCGTTTTGGCATGTTTTAAAAGAATGTTAGAGCTCGGTTTCCTTAACTCGAATCTGTAGTACAATTTACAAACGTCAAAAAAAGATGAAGAGCAATAAAAAAATTACAATTATAATATTTCTCAGAACACAATCTGTTTCTTTTTTTATTTAAAAAAAATCAATTTTCTAGTAGGGATAATAATAATAATAATAAAAAAATAGCAATAATAATAATAATAGTTCTTTACAATTATTTATGCAGTCTTACAGTGTTTTTAAATGGGGAATACCACTTAGTTCATTTTTCAAAATCAATGGGAAATCCAGTAGGAAATGCAACTAAATATGTTACTGAAAGACCATGAGAGCACCCTGTGTGTTTCTACAGAGATTTTGCCTGTTAAAAATGAAAGCCTTAGAAACCACTTTGCATTGGTGTAACTGTTCAGGCTTGGAAAATATATTTTTTTTAAATAAAGGGCTAGAAAAATACAAAATGTAATGCCTTCAGTATAATAACATTTACTTAAAAATCTTTCACTGTCTCAGGTACGGTTTAAAATACCTAAAGCTGAAGTTTATTCGGCATATACAGTATATTGCCTTCCCTGGTTCCTCCCCCCATGATCAACATGCTAATTATATATTTTTAAAACCTTTTTGTTTACATGACATACTGTCATCACAGGGTCTCTTACAATGCAGGCAGTTCATTGATGGTGAAAACATTACAGCACCCTGCCTCCTACTCCTCTCAAGAGCCCTCAGCTTTAATGTAAACAGTGGGCTGGCTTCTGGGAGGAGTTATGCTAATATGAAAATGCCTTGATGTCATTCTGAAGGAGTGGGCATTACTAGACAGGCTGCATCTGCATGCAGACTGCACTAGATAAAACCCATATGTGATGCTGAGCCTCAGTGGATAAAAGAACTGAGATCCAATGAATGAAAGGGTCAGGTCAGGGACACTCTTGCCTGGGAAGGAAATTATTAGATGATGCTGGACGTCCTGCAGTCACAAATGAGTTGGGCTCTGTCACAGCTTTTAATGAACATTGTGAGAAGCTCCCAGTATGCAGTGAAATCAGAGTAAGCAATTATAGTCCAGGAGAGGTTCTGGTACAACAAAACTGATGCTGAGGTCAGAGTTCAGATTTAAACTGAAATCCAGGCAGAAATGAAAAATATTTCCATCAAGTATGTGTTCACTAAATAATCACTGAGACAGCCCATTGCTTTACCATGTTTCCCCAAAAATAAGACACTGTGTTATATTTTTTTGGCTCAAAAAAACACACCGGGTCTTATTTTCGGGGTAGATCTTTTTTTTTAATGTATAACAATCCACACTTATTCATGTACAACTGTCTACATGTATTCATGTACAAAAATATGGTGATCAGGGCAATCAGGGGTGCTGTACCTTGCCAAGAACAATTTGGTAACCAATCGCTGGCCAGAATGAGCGAAGCGCACTTTCACTATCGATTCCTCACAGGCGGAGTGCATTTAGTATCACTCCGCCTGTGACAGGAGCCGGCGCTATAGAGGAGGCATCGGCTTATGCGGCTCTGCTCCCTCCGCTGCCGCCTCGCTTCCTCTAGCGCTGGCTTCGTTGGCACCGCTGATTCTCTCCCGCCTCTCCCGTGGCTCTTCAAGTTCCCCCTAGTGCCACCACCGGCCCTGGGAATGGTCACAACTAGGTCTTATATGTTAGCAATTCCCCAAAATAGTACTAGGTCTTATTTTCGGGGTAGGTCTTGTTTTCGAGGAAACACAGTAGTATGGGATGTCGGTGTATGATAACAGAAACTGGACGACCGCCAGCATTTTTTTTTAATGGCACATTGGTACTGCAATGCACAGCACTCTGTATTACATGGTAACATATACATATATACATGGTAACATATAGAGGAGAGTACAGGGACTTCTAGGCTGACTGCAGTTCAGGTTTAGATCCTGGTTATCCTGTATGGCAGGAATCACAGGACGGGACATTTACATATATTTTCATAAATATTATTAGGACTTCCACAGAAATCAGTCTGTGCTAGAAGTGTACTGGTATTTTCCGAATATATGAGAAATAACAAAAGTGTCTTCTACCGAGCTGTTGTGTCAAGTCATGCGAAAACCAAAATAAAGCGTGGTAACTCCTACCATCCAATCACATTTCAGGTCACTCCACAATCATTTGAATAGTCCTGTATTGCAGGAATCTATAGGAGGTGTTTTCTTATAGGTTGCTGTTGATTACTGCTTTTCATTATGCAGTATTTGGGGAGATGTAAAGTGAATACATTTGGGCGATACAACTATGGGATTGCATAAACAGAAACATCTTATTCAGAATGTTATGACACCTAGATCCAGTAATTAATTGCTGCTTCTTTATTTAGAACAATGTCATACATGAACAGGCCTATTCTCTGTTATCCATGACACGGGCGGTGGCGTGATGTAACACGGTTATGCAGAGAGATGAGGGAGGCTGCAGCAGGACAATGCATTCTGTAGAGCAGGGGTATGCAAACTCCGGCCCTCCAGCTGTGGTGAGACTACAAATCCCGTCATGCTTGTGGCTGTCAGAGTATTGAAATGCCTAATGCGATTTGTAGTTCCACAACAGCTGGAGTTTGCCCACACCTGCTGTAGAGAAGGGGGTTACACACAGCCAATAGCATTAAGCTAACATGATAGTTGTTCAGTATATACAGTACAGGAAAGCCAGAGAACACTTTCTAGAGTGTCTCTTACCCATCATGTAAAATCACATGTTCAAGTATCATATTTGGCCTGTCACAGTCTATTTTAAGGGAGAGTGAGTAAAGAACTGAATTGGAAATCCCGCCGCTGGTAAACCTTGGCAAGTAAGCAGTATAGGCGCCAATGTTGTATTCAGGAATAGTTCTTCAAATTACAAAACTGTCCTAACACATATTCATGATTTGGTACAAGCCTCTTGTTATCCCCTGAATAGAGGAGCTCAGGCTGCACTTGGGCCAATCATGAGTTTTGCACAAACATATTCTGATGAGAACCAGACAGGAGGAGAGATCAGAGAAACAACCCATCAGTCTTCTGCTGACTCTTTATTATCCAGTCAAAGGTTGGAGGCATGGAGATGACCTAGCTGTGTTTCTTAACTGCAGTAGTGCAAAGTCATGTCACCGGGCTGAGTTTGCTATCCGGCAGAGCTGTATACATTTCAGGACTGCTTGGACAGCACAAATCCTTTAGCAGGTCAAACAGATTGTTGATAAGCTTTAAAAAGAAATGTCTGAAAAATGAACAGTACATTCAAAAGTTGGGGGTATAGAGTATTTCTTTACTGCAGTAGAGAAACAACCACTAAGTCTGAAAAATTCCCAGTAAGAGCCACTAATATTACCTTTTATATTCTATGTTTCTGGGGAAATATTTGAGGTATTTATAAGAGCACAGTTGGGCTGTTTCAAGAAAAAGATAGAAAATGACCAGGTTTATCTGTTTATGGAAGAATTAAACAAGAATTTTGATTGGTCACTATAGGCAACGACTCTTTAATGATTATTAATCGGCCTCAATATATTTTAGATAACATAATAGGAGGGAGGTACAACAGCCCTCCTGTCTGATAATTCCATTACAAACCATTCTAATATGAACCATCATAGCCTTTCCCTTAAGTCCACCTAGGCGTTATGACGCTTAAAGGTGAGCGTGACAAAACGCTAAAGACACAAAATCCCATTCATTTCTATGGCCCCTGTTCACGCCCAAGGGCCTGAAGCAAAAAAATGCCTGTTGCTAGGAAAAGTGCATGAGCATTGGCAGAATACAGCGCTTTTTGGTCCCATAGACTTCAATGGGAAAATTTGAGTGACAAAACGCCTAGGTGTGAATGGAGCCTTAGGAAAATGATGATTAGCACCTACCAAGGAAAAACAACACGATATTACCTGTACGTAAGGTATCTTGATAAGAGAACCCTTTAGCTCGCTTTGTATAACACCGAGATGATCATTTATCATTCAATGACAAGTTATTTAAGTTTCTGCCATCACTGGGTCTTAAATGTGAAACATTTTTCAAAGGCAACGACTCTTCCTTGTATTCTAAAAACAGCCAATTACAAGGTTTAAACTGAAAAAAAAAAAATGCAACTGGGTGCCATGGGCAACAAGCAACCCTTTTCTTTAAACCACTTTTCACATATATGGCCTACTTTGACATCTGGGCATGACACAACCTGAGTCCCACATTGATCCCCTCAATTTGGATCTCATCTAGATCCCCTTTAAATCACTCCAGACCTCCTCAGTTATGTCCTCACTTGATTGGGTGGTGGGGGGACACACCATTTTTAAAGACACATTCATCCCTTTCAGGATTTACATTTTTTCAATTTGTTTGTTACAGATTCGCACAATCTAGGCAAATTGTCTTGCATACAGGTAATGGTCTTAAGATCATTTTATACCCCGTGGCATCTTATTATAACAATTGAGCTTTTAAACAAAAAAAATAATTTATTTATAACAATTAAACAAAAAAAGAATTGAAAATACAATACTTAGCCGAGAAGCATCCAATGGGAAGTATCCACTCTGCAACCCCTGTGACCCCACACTAGTCTCAAGACAACGAGACCCTTTTTCATGTTCCTGGTGACTGACACAGCAGTCCATGGAAGCAGAATGCACTCTGGGAGTTGAATATAGTCTGTGAAGACAGATGCCCGTGGAGCTCCTTCCTTGATCCTACCAAACCTCACAACAAATGTAACCTTATTTGGTCAAGACTGTAATCGTTTCACTAAGCCAAAAATATCCAAAAGTTTGATGCTGAGTTTATCCGGCCAAAATACTAATAAACGACATGTAGGTAACTGAATCCATCTGCATGAACGCTAGATTAAATCAATATGCAATCCAATCAGATTCTTTAAACATTTGCTTATCTCTATGCATTCTTTTTGTTAGAACAGATAGATGTTGACAGCTCGTCCTCAGCAAGCTATCAAAATCTTCATGTTGTATTCCATGACAGAAGACCTTCCGTTCAGCGTCTTTTGCGCTGTCCTATTAAGATTGTCATAGCCTAATAATATTATTATGTTCGAAACACTTGAGGGTTGACTTACTAAAGGAATACTTATCACTAGTGGTCAAGTGAACCTACGTCAAATGCCCGGTCACATGCAGGTGAGTATAAAAGACAGGGACATCACCCGTACGTGGCTGGATGTTTCAAGCACACATAAGTTCACCTGACTAGTGAAAATGATCCCTCTGGTAATACCTCCCTCTTTATGTTATAATAGGAGATTATATTGATGCTGAAGTTTTATCTTCAAGTTTCTTGTAAAAAAAACAAAATAAAAAAGTATGTTTTATTTTTATTCTTTGGAAACTGTATTTTGGTACAAAATGAGACTTACTAATGTGTCCTTTTACTAAAAAAAAAAAAATTAACCTCTAGAAATACTGTTTGTTTTTTTTTCGTTTTTTTTGTTTTATAAGTTATTTGAGTCAATGCTTTTTACCAGCACTTCCAATGTAAAGTCTTTTTATTTAAATATTAGCTGTTTAAAAGAAGCTTTTCCCGTAAACTGCAAAATGGTTAGATTGTGCCGTCTTCCTCAATAAAGCTGTTAATGTACGTCTTTGTTTGAGATCCGTATATTGTGGTGTTTCTATTTATTACTTACTAATTTCTTACTCACAGCTTTTACATACATTTTGACATATTTTAGATTTATTGTATTTACTCATCTGTGGATGATTTATTTTCTTTCTGCTGCTGGGTGTAGTCATTGTAAAGTTGCAGAACAATCAAGAGAAGGTCAAAGAGAACTTTTTTATGGGAATTGCAAAAGTGATGGCGCTGCAGTTTATTTGGTGTTGATATACTAATGCAGCGTTCTTCAACTTTTTATTCTGAGGAAACAAATAGGAAATTTATGAATGTACTGAGACTCAAGAAGAGAATTTTTACCAAAATGTCAGCAAAGACATACAAAACAAACAGTAAACATATTTGTTTCCAATCAAGTATAGCTCTCAATATTTTCCCAATTGTTAGGCAGAAAAGTGAAAAGTTAACTTATTATTATAAAACAATAATTATAACTCAAAACAGAGAATAGGATCCTGAGCGTAATGTAAATAGTCATACATATAGAAACATATTTTAAGTGTAACTCCAGGCAGATGTAAATTAATGGAGCTCTGGATTCATAATACATCAGAAATGTATTTTTGTTTTAATGCGGTCAGTGTAAGTACCTGAATTGAACTTGGTGTCAGCCTCTTGCAGTCCATGTACAGAAAAGCTCAGACCTTGTCTCTCTGTCCCTCTAATTCCATCTACCCCTGCCTGGCAAGTACGTAAGTTTTTCTGATACAACGACCAGCCATAACATTATGATCACTGAGAGCTGAAGTGAATAACATTGATTATCTCATTACAATGGCACCTGGAAGTGGCGGGGATATATTAAGCAGCAAGTGAACATTTTGTCCCCAAAGTTGATGTGTTGGAAGCAGAACAAATGGGCAAGCGTAAGGATTTCAGTGATTTTTACAAGGGCCAAATTGTAATAGCTAGACGACCAGATGAGAGCAACTTCAAAACTGCAGCTCTTGTTAGATGTTTCAGGTCTGCAGTGGTCAGGACCTACAAACAGTGGTCCAAGGAAGGTAAACCGGCGAGAAGGTCATGGGCGGCTAAGGCTTATTGATGCACATGGAGAGCGAAGGTTGGCCTGTGTAGTTTAATGATATGAAAGAGCTACTGTAGCTCAAATTGCTGAAAAAGTTCATGCTGGTTCTGATAGAGAGGTGTCTAAACACACAATGCATCATAGTTTGTTGCATATGGGCTGTGTAGCCGCAGGGTATATTGACCATCACAATTGGAACACGGAGCAATGGAAGAAGGTGGCCTGGTCTGGTGAAGTACGTTTTCTTTTATATCATGTGGATGGCTGGGTGCGTGTGTGTCACTTTCCTGGCTCTACCTCATGTCAGCATACCAATGGGATGTAGCTATCCAAAACAAGAGAACAATGGGAGACTATTTATTCATATGAAAAAGTTGAAGAAAGTACAGACGATCCAAAAGGCTTGGCAGAAGAAGCAGAGACATCCACCTTACTTTATAGTGCCTGATAAAGGTGTTTGTAGATGCCCAGCTGGCCGCTTTACACACAGAACCTTGGCGTAGGCTGCCCAGGGTGTAGCCACAGATCTGGTAGAATGAGCTCTAACTTCCTGAGAAGGAAGGCCCGCCTATGTAGGGTAAAACCGCACCTAATACAAGCGATCGGGCATCTCTAGATGATGTGTGTGTGTGTATATATATATATATATATATGTGTGTATATATATATGGATATGTACTATATATATACACACCCCCTTTTTATATCTTTCTGTCAGTTACCACTAATGGTAAGCAAATTAATTTTTAGCAAAAATAACTGATTTACTTATGGCAAAAAAATAATCATCAAAATATTTAAGTAACAATTCACAGGAATGATTTCTATTGTATCCCTGATTTATAGTGTATTTTATTTAATTAAAAAACTTCTGCTGCTTTAAGATTTTTTGTTACTATTTTCACCTTTTTTGTCTCTAAAAAAAAATAATAGAAAAGTAAACTATACACAAAAAATGTGTTGACGCACGCTAACCTGCATTTTTACACACGCTGATATACAATGTAAAGCCTAAAGAAATTTTTTTAACTTGCAGGAGTCACCAAATGCTTGTTGCACCCTAAGCCACCACCTTAGTTTTACGTTCCTCATTACCAAATTTCAGCAAAGAAAAGACAGTCAGTTTCCTTATCCTTAGTTCCTACTACATCTTTCAGCATATCCGGGTATATGTATTGTGTTTTACCCCCTCTTCCTTTTCTATATCTACTCCTTCCCTAAACATTCCTTATCACTTGGCAAACCATCGCTGTGTCTCTAACATCCTTCTTGGCAATATCCTCTCCTATTCAACATCTATCCATTGTAGGTGCTGATGACAGCTATCCAACACTGCCACCTTTCCTATACTGGACTGACTTTACAGATATATCACATTTTTTCATATGAAGATATAAAACCCAAAAGACAATACCAATGTTAAACTCCAGGTGTGTCCATATGTACAATAATTCTCCTGCAATTTCCAACATCCCATTCCTGGGAGAGTTGGTCATTTGCAAATTATAGATAAATGCTCGTACAAATTATTATATTTTTGTACATGTGGCCTTTTAAGAAAGGCTGTTAGCAAAGACATGAGAACATGCTGATTCAGGCTCCCCCCAGTGCTTTTTCTATAATAGCCTAGTTGTTTGCGTATGTTACATCTGCTCTGATAGGCATGTGCTAATCTGAACTCTGATATTGCTTATGTCAGCAGCACTGAAAGGAGACTAATGCTTTATATTCTCCAGGAAAGTTTAGTATTTTGGCCCTTCTATTACTCTTAATGTGTCCACCCAGCAAGACTATTAATGTTGGTACATGGTAACACACTTTATCAACACTGATCAGAAAACAATTAATAATTAAAGCAGAACTCCAGGCAAAAATTGTCTTAACCCTTGCAGTAGGGCTACCACCTGCACTGCAAGGGTTAACTGCTTGTTTGTGTTTAGGCGTAAAAATGTTTTACTAACCTGAACTGCGTAGCAGGCTGGTCCATGAAGGCTGTCTCCTTCCCTGCTGCAGCGGTGTGTCCCTTGGCATATACTGTACAGGACATGATGACTCAAGGATTCTTAGACTGCTGCAGCAGAGGGGGAGAGAAGCTGCAGAGACCTGTCTAAGAGCAAGTCGGCTCCAAGCATCGGGTGAGTATAACTTTTTCTTTAGCACCTAGACACAAATGAGCACTTAACCCTTGCAGTGCGGGGGGTAGCCCCACTGCAAGGGTTAAGAACCATTTTGCCCAGAGTTTTGCTTTAAATGCAGTTATTTTAAAATTGTAGCAAAATTCATGAGGTAGGAAAAAGCATACAAAGCAGCTGGAAGTTATACCTTTTGCTAAAATAACGGTAATCTGGACTCCCTCTGACAGTTGAACATTTGATCAATGCCTTGGCCTGGGTCACATGGTATAGTGAATTCAGTCTATGGTCTCTCCTTATGTGGAGGGTATTAGGGTGCACACATCAGGTGATTGTTCAGGCAGAGCTGCGGATTGGTAGTTTTTGGACTAGTAAGGTGGCCGGACTGTTTAAAATAAAAACCGTGGCTCCTCATTATATATGTACACTCTACAACCCCGCTTGAAGATCAGTACAGGCACAAATAGTTTGCTGCTAAAGGAAATATTTGTATATTTAAGGCATGTTTTTTTTTCTTTTGGCTTACATAAAAACACATATAATTAAATCATGTTTTGTCAACAAAAGATTACCGTAAAAATACCAAAAGAGAAACACAAAAACACAGATGGTTATGATTCCACACAATAAAAAAGAAATCAATTGAATTATTATTTTAGGACATAGCATTGCACCTTGTGGTTGTATTGCATGCTTAAGTTAGTGCACGCTAGTCCTGATGATGAGACGAGGCTTGTGAAAGAATCTTCACCTGCAACTCTGGGATTTCCCCGCGGAGTTCAGCCCAGTGCTCCATCGCACTTCCATACACGAGCAATAGCATGGAATGTTCAGGAAGCTGTCCTCTGTGATCCGCTGCTTAAGCCGGGCTCTTAAGAAGTGCAGACAGACACGTACTGCTCCATATCAGGGAACAATGACACAACAAGAAAGCTTTTCTTTTTTCTTTTCAAAGGCCATGAAATATCCCAAACACAACCTGCTTAAGTAAGCCGTGGCACCGAGCCTTTTCCGCTAGTTCTCTGTAAACCTGCAACTCCTTAAAGTAAACTGTTTTATTGCATAGAGACAATGTTTGGTGTCATTTAAAAACAGTGATGGGCCAAACAGGCCTCAGTTCGGTTTCGAATTTGAACTTTAGAACATCCAAAAAGTTTGAATTCGAACTCAATGCAAGTCAATGGGGGTAGAACTTTCAAAAACAATTGTCCCCTTTAAGAGGGCTTATATACAAGTTATTGACCATAAAAGGGGATCCGGGTCCTGCCCTGGGGGACAGGAATTAATGAAAAAATAACTTTTAAAAAGCACAGTTTTTTAAAGGAGCAGTGATTTTAACATTACTTAAAGCAGGGGCGCCCACTATTTTTCGTCTGGAGATCTACTTTTCAAATGACGAGTTCATTGAGATCTACCAACGAAAAAAACACCTCCATTCAGGGGCGGGAGGGGGCGTGGCAGTGCATTGAGGTCAATGGCACCGCAGCCAGGCTTCGCAGGCAGGCCCCTCGCCCACAGTGCGATCGCCTGCATTAGTGCCTGTGTTCCAGTCCAGTGCGATCCGCAAAAATGCTGCGAGCACTATTTTTGCAGATCGCACTGGACCGGAATGAAGGCACTAACATGCCTGCGTTCCGAGTGCGGGCGATCGCACTGTGGGCGATGCCATTGACTTCAATACAGCTCCACACCCCTTCCCGCACCTGAACGCAGGGAGTCGGCCGGCTTACATTCCAGTGCGCCCTACAGGTCCCGGCGTCCTGTCCTCCCGTGGTGCTCGTGTGGCCGACGTTGCACATGGGGTGTCCTGCACCTTTCCATCTGCAG
>NW_017307401.1:259927-267127 GCF_000935625.1 Nanorana parkeri | reverse complement strand
GCCGCCGGTTCCTTCACTTCTTCTCGGAACCCCGCTGGGGAGAGCGGCGGGAGGAGAGGACATGGCGATCTACCAGTGATCGCTACGCGATCGACTGGTAGATCGCGATCGACCTTGTGGGCACCCCTGACTTAAAGGGTAACAATAAAAATGAAAAAAATTCCTTTAAATATTTTGCTTGGGGGGTCCCCTTAACCTGCCTGTAAAGTGGCAAATCTGTACGATGTATAGAACCTGCTGCAGCAAAACTGACATTTCTAAAGAAAAATAAATGATGTATTTTTTTTATTCTTAAAGCGTGCAGTTCCCCCTTCCAAACAATAACAGACCCTTTAGGTCTGGTAGGAATGTTAGGAGGGACCAAATTAAAAAAAGTGTGGGGTTCCCCCCAAAAGTCATACCAGACCCTTAAGGTCTAGTAGGAATATTTAGGAGGGACCCCATGTAGAAAAAAAATAATAAAAGTGTGTGGGGTTCCCCCTCCAAGTCATACCAGGCCCTTAAGTTCTGGCAGGAATTTTAAGGAGGAACCTCACCCACAAAAATAGGGGGGAAAAAGTGGGGTCCCCCCTAAAATTTCCAACCAGACCCTTAAACCAAGCACAGGTCTGGCGATACTAGGCCACATCACATGCCTTAAAAGTCCAGACTTTTGAAAAAATCTTTTATTTGGAAAAAAAACAAAAAAGACATGTTTTTGACAAGTGTTTTATTATATATATTTAAAAAAATGGATCCACCATCCATGGTCAATCACGACGTCCAACATTGTCCACGACGACAACGACTCGACAAAATAAAAAATAAAACAATAAATAATAAATAGAAATAATAATTTTTTTTTAAAAGACATCGAGCCCAACCCTATTTAAAAAGACTCTTTCACCTTGCCCAATCAAGGCAAAGTGACAAGGGTTTCTTTAAAGTAATATTAAAGTCAAAACGTTTTTAAGCTATTTCAAATGGTAATGAAATCATTTACAATGTGTGCTGTTCCTTGACGTTAAAAAGTTTTAGCTTCCAGCTGTTCTGAAACATGAAGACTGGGCAAAAAAAGAAATACTTTGCTGGGCAATGTATATTTGTTTGATCTGGATTCATTATTGGGAAACAAGTTTGAGAGTTTAATCCTACTTTAAGGGCCTGTTCACACAACATCCGTTTTCTGTGCTGACCTGATCCGTACGCTCCTGCACTAAAAATGCATCCCAATGTATCCCTATGTGTTTTATGGGCTACAGTTCTCACGTGCGCAGTCCGTTTAGGTTACGACAGAAAAATACTGCATGTCACATTTTGTACGGTCAGGAAACAGTCCAGAAAACGCAAAACGCGGCAAAAACACATAGCACCGCGTCTGCAAAACCGCACCTGATCAGGACCTGATATCATGTGAACAGGCCCTTAATGTCTATCTCTGGCCAAAGCTCTCATCCCTCCCATTACTCCCCTCTCACCATTCAGCACTATCATACTCGCCAGCCCTGCCTCTAAGGCCTTGTTCACACCAAATGCAGAGCAGATCCGCTCAGGTTTCTGCACACGCAGTGCAGTGGGTTGTGCCGCGTTTTTGTTTTTTACCGCATTTGTGCCGCGTTTTTGATGCGTTCCGGGCCGTTTTTGGTTAAAAAAAAAATTTTTTTTTTTTTGTTTAACATGGGCTTTCAGTGCGTTACAGGCATTTGCATGCATTTTTGCAGATCCAGAGCACATCCAGAGCAGGTAAAATAGGGCCTTCTGCAGTTTTTTCACCTGCTCTGGAACTGCACGCTGCAATGTGAAATGGAGCAAAAAAAAAACATTGGAATACATTGGACGCAGTTTTGATCCGGTCTGCAACTGCTCTGCTCTGCTAAAGGAACGTTTGTGTCCAGCACCACAGTCTATGAGTACCCGTTTCCTCTTTACAATGTCATCACACTGAGAGATTCCTGAGGTTGGATGGCGAATAGGAAGTGCTCATGTCACCCAGGCAGTGTCATGGGCATCTGAAGATGAACCCTTCTCCTCTGCAGTGGTGAAAGTAGAAAACTCAGGAGCCGGGACCTGATGTGTTATGTGAGCACACATTAAAGGGGTATTTAGGTTAGGAATTTTTTCATGTAATAAAAAAAAACAAAAATTAATAACTTGTGGGAAAGCAAGTCAGCTAATTGCTAAGTTATTATTAAGTTGCTAAATGTCCCTTTTTTACTTACCTACATCTCTGGTCATGTGACGTGACACATGAATGGGGAGACAGCTGGTCAAATTTTAGCTTTAAAGCCCACCCTGTCCAAGCTGAACTCACTTTTACAGCATTTCCCCATCGGTGCTCTTACCATGACAGCCCCACAAAATACTTGGTACTTCAAGGTATGGGGGAACATGTGACCTCCTTTCTGTTGGAAATGCAACAGCATATACTGATAATTTGTCTTTGGAGCTGTAGATGGCGCTGTAGTGCAATGTTAGTTTTCTATATGCATGCTTATCTATGATACACATGAAGTTTTCCTATGTATGTTTCCTTTACAATGCTGTATTCAGATGTAATGTTCTTATAAACAAGTAAAACTCAGTGCTTTATCTAAACACATTACCAACACTTTCATTATGGACACATGATGAGGGGGGACAGCGTCACTGTAAGAGCCGACATCCAGAGGGGAATTTATCAGAACTGGAGCAGCTGTGCATGGCAACCAAACAGCATTTCTCTTTCATTTTCAGAGCTTAACTGAACAAATTAAACAGAGAAGCTGATTGGTTACTATGGACAACTGCTCCAGATTCTGTCTGCTCCAGTTTTGATAAATTCCCCCCCCCTGTACTTCCAGAATTGGGAGAACATGTTACTCCTCCCTCTTTCTCCCATGTGATAGTGCTGGTGATTGGTGATTGGCACAGAGAACAGGGCTCAGCCCTGTGTAAGCTCTTACTACAAAAGGCTTCTTTTTCTGATTCCCAGGGGGTAAATTGAGAAGCAGGGGAGTGAAGAAAAAGTTGTACTGCTGGGGAGAGAGATTAAAGAAAAACTATTGGTTTGAAGAAGACAGGGATTCCAACTTGACAAAAGTAATTTCAGGGAGGTGCCCTTCTCATTTCAGAGAGGTGCCCTCTTCCCCCCCTACCCCCATTCCGGGGAGTGGGGGAGGACCCCCCTGAAATTATAGCAGATGGCAAAGAAGCAAATGCTTCCCGTGCTATCTGCTGTTTTTTTTTTTTTTTTATATAGTATTCTGACAGCTGCTGCTATCTGAATAATAAAAAAAAAAAGACGGCATAGGAATGAATAGCTAGATTGCTATTGGCTATTTGAAGCTGCCTATTGCACCCGCCCTGCTGCTGTCAATCAGCAGAGAACGGACCTGATGGAGAACTCCAGGTCCACCTCTGCTGATTGACAGCAACAGTGGGAGGGTGAAATAACTAGTCTGCTATTCAAATAGCCAATAGAAGCCTAGCTATTCATTCCTATGCCGTCTTTTTTTTTCTTTTTTTTTTTTTACTCTGACGGTCAGCAAGTGGTTAAAGTGATATCAGTGTTAAAAAAAAGTTAAAAAAGAGTTAAAAAAACACACAGCAGGGAAAGGTTTACTCTGCTAGATCGAGCAGGGTAAACCTCTCCGGGAGAAAATGTTTCTCTCCCGGGCGGCCGGGAGCCGCTATCTTATGGCGGGAGACTCCTGGAACGTCCGGGAGAGTTGGGATGTCTGAAAAGAAAAGAGCAGAGTTACAGAGAGATGAGCTTTTCAGTCTGCTGCTTCTCCTTTCACTGTCCGGTCACAAGCTGGAGGAAGTACAGGACCTGTAAGTAACCTGAAAAGAGAAAAATCATGCCTACTGCCCTGCCAGGCAGGGCTGCGCTGTGTGGCAGAGCTGAGTAAATCTCAGGATTGAATGGACAGAAATACAAATCTATCGGCAGGTAACACAGCTCCCTTTTATGTTTTGTATCTGTGTAGATTTTCCTGGTGTTCAACTTTAAAGAGAATGCCTTCTTAGGTCCGCTGGCTACAATTGAGCTGTATGTATACTAGAACTTCCCCACTTCCCTCTTGTGCCATCAGCATATATCTCACAACATCTTGCATGCGTGTTAGCTATCTACCCTTTAATAGTAACCAAATGTTCGTAATTTCTTATTGTGTTGTATGGATCCAAGTGGAAAACCTTAACTCTTTCCATACCTGCTGACCTTGCTCTGGTTTCATTTATTCAGCCCTAAGTGTGGTAAACGTAAAATAAGTTTTAGAAGCAAAAGCCAATAATTAACACCTTGTGAAATAAGTAACGTTGGCAGGTATTTCATTTATGCCGCGTTTCAGCAAGTGTTTTTAATATCAAATAGGTATGGCAGTTATGTGAACAGCGAGCAGACTAGCTAACGCTGGCATGTTTTTCACATTTATCACTGAGGACACATTCACACCACTTGTGTTCTGGTAACATGTGGTAATGTGTGTTTAAAGTGGAAGTCAAAGAAAAAAAATTGCAGATTGGCTGGTGTTCTGACTGTGTAAATCGCTTCTGCCATAAAAGTTACTTTTTACCATTCAGGAATTTTTTTAACTTTATGCTGAGTGTTAGAATACACATTACTGTGTTTATAGCAACAACTTCTGCAGTATACAAGTTCAGTCATTAGATGGCAGTGTTTATAAGTTCTGTTATACATCTATGGTAGATACTCTGTTGTATTGAATAAGGTAGAGAAGAAAGCTGTGGCTTCCTTCCTGTTTTCAAGCCATGTGCAGCATGCATACCTGACTGTGTGCTTGTGTTTCTCTGTGAGGCTGTGCAAAAAGTTCCAACACTGAGCCGCGCATGTGCAGCTCAGCACACAGACCTGGAATGGCGAGATGAAGTAACTCCCATGCGCGTGGGAGTTACATCATAGGGGCCTGGCCAATCCGGCAGTCAAAGCCTCGAAACTTGGAAGAGGACCGAGCAGAAGATTGAAGCTCCAGAGGGAGAGGAGCACAGTGATGGAGGTGATCGGTTTGGAAGGTCTGCCATATTGTGCTAATATGCTGCGCATATTTTTTAAAGCAAAAATCCAGGCAAATCAAATCTTAACCCTTGCAGTGGGGCTACCCCTGCACTGCATGGGTTAAGTGCTAGTTTTGTCCAGGGAGCTCAAATAAAAAAAGTTACAGTCACCCAAAGCACAATCCTGGCTTGCTCTTAGACCGATCCCTTCAGCCTCACTCCCCCTCTGCTTCAGCGGTCTGGCTGCTAGACCGGTGCCTTCAGCCTCACTCCCCCTCTGCTCCAGCGGTCTTCCTGCTAGACCGGTCCATTCAGCCTCACTCCCCCTCTGCTCCAGCGGTCTTCCTGCTAGACCGGTCCCTTCAGCCTCACTCCCCCTCTACTCCAGACGTCTGGCTGCTAGACCGGTCGCTTCAGCCTCTCTCCCCTTCCGCTCCAGCGGTGTAAGCAGGGCCAGATTTACTCTTTTTACTTTTTTACATTATTAGCTTATCGTTTTTATTTTTTAATAATTTTTTTCTTATTGTTTTTTACTTTTTAATCACGTTTTAATTTTTTTAAATTTAATTATTATTTCTTATTATTTTTTTCGGGGGGGAGGACGGAACCAGAGGAAAGAGGTAGGTGCGGGGGGGAGGATGGACAGGCTGCACACATTTGATCGCGGCAATCACTTATAAACGAACAAGCGCCTGCCCCACACTACATTTGGTCCTGCCTTCCCAAAGCAGTACTAAATGTAGAAAGCGCAACTTGGTGCCCGGAACTTTATGTTTCAGGCGTCGGGGGATTCCGACGACGGCCGTGCCTCGGTGGCCTTGTGGGGAATCCGGGCCTGGGTGTAAGGTCCTGTCAGTCATCACATTTAATACAGTGTATTGAACATGAGCATGCTGAGGGACATTCCATTACTGGGGCAGAAGGAAAGACTGGCTGGAAGGAGCGGTGTAGGAACTAGCTGGGATCGCGGTTCAGGTGAGTATAACTTTTTGAGCATTTAACCATGCAGTGCTGGGTAGCCCCACTGCAAGAGTTAATATTTGATTTGCCCAGAGTTCTGCTTTAAGATTGTTAGATCTCACGAGCAGGACCCTCCCTAACCCTCCTGTACTGAATTGTATTGTAAATGTATTGTCTCATTTTATATTCTAAAGTGCTTTCTAAACTGTTGGCTCTTTAGAAATCTTGTATAATGACATGAATAACTGCAATGCTCAGTGATGCAGGTTACAAGCTTTGGTGGGCTGTGGTGTCATTCATTGTAAATGGCACCCCAGCAAGCCTTCATATGGCACATGCAATGCAATGAATAACAGTGCAGTGTGGCACAACACAAGGCACGGTGCCCTTAGTGTAGTACTATGAAAAAAAAGACAGACTCGGAGAGACTGAGCGGAGGGGGGAGGAATAGTCCCGGGAGAAAGAGTTAAAAAATAAAATGTTCTTTTTTTGTCTTTTGTTCCAGGACTTTCTGGAATTATGGATAGTGGAGGAATATAAGTATAACACCACTTCAATCTCTTCCCGTGCAGCTAATGAAAGCTATAGTGCAAAACGTGTCAGTAGGAAGAGACATCATCGTGCTTGAAAGACATGACAGTCTGCAAGAGACATGGACATAGCTGTAAAACAGTAGTATGAGAGTTTTTCCTTTACTTTTAATACTGAATAACCTCTGTTTTATTTTCAAAAATAAAAGGTGAGTGTATCTGTTTTTATACATATAAATAAAATGGAGCTTTACTATTATATGCTTTCTTCTTTTTTTCTGAGCTCTATGTTTCGGGTAAGTGATTATTGCTTTGGATGTCCATTTTGTGAGAGTGTCCTTATTGTGACCACCTTGAAACAGCTCACGGGAGATTGTCCAATAGGAGACCTTTTATATTTGGGGTCATATAGTGCTGGTGAGTTCCTGTCTGATTTATGGAAAGGAAGTACTTTGTGAGTGGAGCTACAATAATTGAAGTTACTATAGAGTGAATATTCAGATTTCTTGCACGTTGATGGAAACTGACATTTTAGACTTTGGCTCATTCACACCTACTGTATATGATAAAAGGACTTTTGTTTATTTACAGTTATTTGTATGATTTTTGACATTTGTTCATCTAATTATGTTTTTTTTTATTATTTTCTGTTTTTGGGAACCCGTTTTCCACTTGTCTTCTCTTTGGATGCATAATGTGAGGGTCCCTCCTTCTCCTCTTCTTCCCTCTGGGTGGC
>NW_017307401.1:227811-259864 GCF_000935625.1 Nanorana parkeri | reverse complement strand
TGGGGGACAACAATGGATAGGAGATCAGAGTTGGACTTCAAAGTTAGGGGGAGGGTTGGATAGAAGGTTGGGATTAGGTTTAAAGAAACCTGTCACAAATGTGAGTTATTCAAACAGAACATATGATTAAATAGAATCTCAGCAGTCAATATCAAATGCAAATTCATTTGAATGGGCTTTCTAATGCTTCAAAATGTGCATGCATCCAATGTAGGTGTGTTGGGAATGGTGTGTTGTGTGCCATTTAGAATACATGGCTCTGCAGCATGCAGAGCTGCAAGCTGATGTGATTTTTAGTGAAATGGGGTAAAGGCACATTTTAACCCCAACAATGATTTGGCTCAACTTTCAAGGAAAAGTTGAAATTTGCATATAACATCCCCTGCCTATATCTTTGTATGCACGGATTGTTTTTTAATAGAGTATTTTTCATAATATCATATTCTTCTCTTTAGTCTTCCTTCAAGCTTTAAGTCTATAACTACTAGTTGTATAGTGAAAAACCCATCAGTATGTGATCAGTTGTTAAAATGATGCTCTATTAATATAATCTGACTAATTTACTTTGATATAAGAAAGCTAATATCATATGATACTGATGACCCAGCAGGTTGTAATAGTTCATCTGATGCTCTGAATACTATACTATAGACCAGGGTTGGAAAAATGTATACGTATTTGAGGAACCTGTCCGTCCAATCCTGGAGCCAGCAGGATTTTTTATAAACTCCACTGACAACAACTAGAGAAAACCTCAATATTAGACATGTGCAATTCGTTTCGTTCCGAATCGAAATTCCGACGAATTTTCTGAAATTCACTGCATTTGGACACATCCGAATTTCCGAATCCCAATGCATCTGAATGTGACCGAATCTGAATTTCCTTTACGAATTTCAGATCCCGTCTGAATTTAATTCAAAAACTAAACTGAATGTGACTTTTCTGGCCAATGAGGTGTGTTTCGATTTAATGCATCCGAATGGGTCTGAACACGAATTCTTGTTATGGCAACATGGGAGCCATAAACAGTATATACATATCATACTAAAGATGAATCTCCTAGACCCAAATGGCATTCGGGTTTCGAATTTTTTAATTGCATTCGGGAGCTCCCGAATGCCATTCGTGTCTGGGAGCCATATACATATACTGTATTTCTAAAGCTGAGGCTCCCAGACCCGAATGGCATTTGGGAGCTCCTGAATGCAATTCTGAAATTTGGATCCCGAATGCCATTTGGGTCTAGGAGATTCAGCTTTAGTAATAATATCTGTATATGGTTTTCTGTGATATTCACAGCGAATATTCGTAAACTCACCTGAAACGAATGAAAATTCAGATTTCGTTTTAATTCGAAACCCGAACCGAGCTGAATTTCGGATCCAAATCCCGAAATAACGAAATATCTGAACCGAACTTGATTTTTTCCGCAGCTTACATGTCTACTCAATAGGCACCAGCTGTAATTTGTTTAATGAGCATTGACTACCTGGCCCCCAAGATTTGTCCAGCCCTGTTATAGACAATACTGGACAGATTTTCCAAAATTAAAAAAACTAGCAGTTGTGTATTTCACTTGAACAGCATGACGTTTGAACATTAGGATCCCCACATATAACTACGTGGCATCTCCTCTGGCTTTCTTACAAATTGTCAAAAAATACAAACACGTAACCCTCTAGTGCCCTCCACCCTAAATAAAGTATGACCTTGGTTCAGATGAGTAGAGACAAATTATAATCTTTAATGTGAACTACAGGCAATCAGGTAATATCCATATACACTGCCTGGCCAAAAAAAAGTCAAACACTCTAATATTTCATTGGACCGCCTTTAGCTTTGATTATGGCAAACATTCGTCGTGACATAATTTCAATAAGCTCATGCAATGTCACAACATTTATTTACATCTAGAGTGGCATTCATTTTTCACCAAGATCTTGTAGTGATGGGGTTAAGGTCTGGACTCTGTGGTGCCCAATCCATGTGTGAAAATTATGTCTCATGCTCCCTGCACCATTCTATCAATTTGAGCCAGATGAATCCTGGCAATGTCATCTTGGAATATGCCCAATGTGCCATCAGGGAAGAAAAAATCCATTGATGGAAAAACCAAATCATTCAGTATATTCAGCTAGGCAGCTGACCTCATTAATTTGGGGATATAACGTTGCTGAACCTAGACTAATTATCCATTGGAAGGATGTGACACATTTGCTCAGCTAAATCCAGATGGTAACTTTTTTTGGCCAGGCAGTGTGAGTGAACTGTCTTACTTGTCAAATGAGTTCATGCAGCCTGTCTTGTATTCTAGATATCCCTGCTAGATGCCATGCTTAGGTGCTCAGCCTTGACTGCAGCAGCAGTGAAGCTTAGTCAAGAACACACCACCACCTTGGTGATTGGATAATGAGGGAGCAGCACAATAAATAGGAACTCTTCTCAATATATCTTACCCTTTTCAAATGTACTTGTCTATGTTTTCTGCAGTCGTCAACATTAGTAATTGGACTGTTCGTATATACACCAAGTGTTCCATTGTCTCAACAGTTTCTATGTGGCAACCAAAAATGTAAGACCCTTCCCACTGAACATCAGAAATCTCGAGAGCTGCACAGTGTAAGTATTTGCCAGAAAGGTAGAAAAAAAGTGGCATTTTACATCGCTGTGTGAATTGTACTTTGTATGACCAGAGAATAAGATCTCAAATGTAAAACTCAAGCCAGACATATTGAGCTATTTATGTTGCTAATTTGTCCAAAATGGCTATCTTTATGTCTTTGTTGTAAAGAAAAAAGTCCCACGGGAGACAATGGTTATATTAAAAAAAGGGTCTATTATCATAATTGCTATTCCTGTCAACGTGACTACTTAATTCAATAGCCATTATAGGAACAGAGGGATATAGCCTCTGAGATGAATTCTTGCATTGAATTAACTCATACAGGAACACCAAATGTATCCTGTATATAATGAGTACACTGAAAACCCTGGAGCGTTTATTGTATTAAATACTACTTCATTAATTGCAGAACAGTAAATAGGAAAACCCATTTTCGATAATGATCAGGAGCGGGCATCCTGCACAGGATTTGGAAGCTCTCTGAAGCACCTACACACAAAGCCAGGGGCTGACACTATAAACACTGAGAAACTGAAGGTGGTGGCACTTACGTGTGAATGCCAGGATCTGGAGATGGACGGCCGGTATGGAGGATCGGGGCACTCGTGGTGTGGTGTCCGACTGTGATCGATGTATTAATCCACTCACTAAAAATGGACACCACACCACGAGTGCCCCGATCCTCCATACCGGCCGTCCATCTCCAGATCCTGGCATTCACACGTAAGTGCCACCACCTTCAGTTTTTCATCACTACTTTGTTAACTAGCCAGTGTTCTCTGTGCCCTTTCTTGGTTTTTTGAATATTTACAATCCACAGGTTCTCCTCCTGTTTTCCAGGGCTGCACACACGCCTCTAAGCTAATTTGTTGCCCATCCGAGAGCGCTGTTTATATGTTTTTTCTGTCACTATAAACACTGACTTCCCCGAAACAAGAGGATTTTTTTTTCTCTATCATAGAACCTTACCCAACAAAATGTATCACATAAAGATAGAGAGAGAGGAGCTCCATGGGTGAGCTCCATTTATCAGTGTCTGATTTGATGTACTGGCTGCACCACTGTGTAGCTACCAATGAAATTCAGATTTTCATTACACTGCTAGAATACAGTGTAGAATTTGGTTGGTTGCTGTATGCCAGAACAGACAGATTAATAGACACCCCGCGGGGCTAAATTAAAGAAATCTAGTCTTTTATAGCTAGCTTTACAGTTTGTTTTCTTTAGAAGAGTAGAAAGCCTGTTCCCTGCCAGTATGCTGCAGAGAAGGACTCTTGCTTTCTGTGTGGAAGTAGTGGGCTCTCTGAAGAGCTCTAGAGTTCTCCAATCAGCAGGTAGAATGAGCTTTGCTACATTTCAGAGCTAAAGGTCTGAACCAGCAGGGGACCCCTGAAGAGAGACCGCTCCTTCAGTATAACCTATACTTTTAAACAGAGACTATTACCTTAGTCATGCAGGACAAAGTGAAAGTGCCTCTATAACGGATATCCCTGACCCCCCATACCCACACTAACTTACCTCTGCAGCCAGCACTAAAATCCCTGTGTCAGTGGTGGGGGAAGCAATGACATCACTTCCCTAGTCATGGGGCAGTGCCCATACAATGCAATTAGCTATAATTCAGCCAGACTGACTACAGCTCTGGCAATCACTACATTTCTAGTAGCCACCTCCCAAAAAGTAATGGGGGCTACATTAGCAAAATGCCAAAAGAGACAGCAAGCATGATTTTTCAAAAAAGCAACGCACTGCCCTCTAAATCAAAGCACTAAATTGAAAAGCCTTATAATGGTAGCTAGTTTTTTTTTCCATGTGCTTTTAGAGGGCTATAATCCCACGTTTGTAGTCCACATAATATGCCATGCAGTGAACGTCAGTGTCAACAATGATGTGGTACAAGGTGTTATACCTAAATCTAAGTTCATGTGTGTCACTGCCCTTTGTACTGCTCCATTTTATAAGGGGCTGTTCACACCAGCAGCACACACACTTCCGTGCGGCCGCTGGTGTGCGATGTTACGAAGTGGTGCAGTATGCTGATTCTAGCGCATAGTACTGTTTGCCTTTCGTTTCAAACTTTATTGGAATGTCACAAAGTGCCATTTCATTCAGTTCTATTCACCCCAGTGCATTACAACGCAGTGTAGTGCGTCTCAACGCTTCAGTGAAAAAAAAGTATGTATGTCTTACTGTCCCTTCACATTCTGACTGGTAGATCCCAAGGTTCATGATGGGTGCAACAGTGACAAGCGGATGGCATCGCAAATCCCAAGCAATATATAAAAGAGTCACTCCAGATGTGATATAACTTTGTCCTTTATTGACGCAAGTCAATCATATTACAGGGATCTCAAGTCTCCCTAATGTTCAGGGAGTCTCCCTCTTTTGGACAGCAGCTCCCTGATGTCCGCGAGAGAGGCATTTTCTCCCTGAAATGTTTACTCTGAGTAAACCTTTCCGGTAAGATATCACTGGGTAAGGTTTCAGAGTGAGGCTTGCCTCCTGGAGGAAGGTCATGTGATCTCTAGAGTAGCCTCAGAATAAGGCTTGGCTCTCAGAAGGAAGAAGCTACTTGCTGCACAGAGAGGGCGGACATAGACTACTATTGAGAGCAGGTACAGGCACTGAGATCTACTGCTGCAGGGTTGAGAGAGTCTGTTAACCCTTTCTGGATAATATAGAATCAATTATATGTCCTGGTTGTCTAGTTATAGAGAACATTTATTTCATTTGCTGCCCATAGCAACTAGTCAACTGTGTATTAGGGACTTTACTCCTCAGCGTTTTTTTAAAAAGGTCTTTTAAAAAGGTAATAAGCAAAGCAAATTGCCTTGTCTATGCGGTAGGACTGCAATTAGCACAGCCCAACGCATCTGTTGTGAATGGGCCCTAAGACAGATGGACACTGGGCGGAAAGCCATACAAAACACAGTAACCCATTGCAACCAATCAATGAGTAAGACTTGCTTTTCCTACTGTAAACTGATTGAAGCTGACGCATTTGTTGCTATGGGTTACTGCACTTTGTGTACCATTACTGCTCTATAAATAAGCCCTCAAGAGAAGGGATGAGAGAGGGAGCTGGGAGGGAAATAGAGAAAGAAGCAGGAACAGAGAGGGGTAAATAAAAACCAGCAACCGTTTGTTTTTCAGCTGAAAATCTCCAATGTTGCAGCTGAACAGGAAATTCACAGAATGGCCTTTCCAGTTACTGACTCCTAGGGGATACCATTAAATGGATAGGTAAAATGGTTTTCTAGTCAGGCCAGGAGCGAGCCTCAGTACCAGCAACTTTATAGCTGAACATGGGGAAGCATTTTACCATCGGAGGTACGTGCTTTCTAAATAAACAAGTTTTCTCTTTTCACCTATGATTATTCACGCCATTAGTAAAGACAAGCCGTACATCCTCTGGTATTTATTCTTTCCTGTTTTAATATGTGCCACGCAGCTCCTGTCTTTGGTAGAAAAGATAGTCTTACTACTGGCCTTTTCGTTAATGTTCTTTTTTTCCAGGGATCGTGCTGAGTTTTACGCTGGACGTCGCATGCCGAGATTTTATGAAGCCCAGTGGGTTCTGAACTGTTTATTTAAACTGACAGTTATGGGTGTTGGGTGATGTCACTCCGCCCAGTGATTTATGGCTGCAAGTGGATTTCCATATAACTTCACAGTTGGGCAACGGGTCAGTAGCTGAAGTTATGACTTACAACATAGCAATAGTTGAATGGATAAAAATACAAAGCACATTACAGCCTTCTAAAAAACAGAAAGTATCTTCATGACTCACTTCCACCACAAATCCCCAAAATAAGGGTTTATATCTCATTTTAGGATAGTAAGGGGAGCCATGTAAATCATTCCCCTTTGGCTTTTGCAACTGTGCATCCAGAACAACTGGTTTATAGCACAAATACAGCCTTATATTACTTTATAGAGCCATTATCTCAAAATACATACAGCTGTTTAATGCTTATTGACCATCATCACTACAGTGAAATAGAAACCACAAAGGGCAGAAGGAAGTGGAGTCCCAAAAATAATATTCAATGAGTTGGTCAAGCGCAAGCAATTGTATTTATTACAGCTGCTCTCTGGGGTACCACTCCCTCCCCACCACTCTTAAGTGCCCCCTCTCAACCAATTGCCATGTTAGTTTAAAAACAATAATAATCAAAAAGGCCAAAATACTCCTCTAAATTTGGGAGAACATGACACAATGGGTCTCGAGTCTTATCACTAAAGCAGAGAGGGAGATTGGCCTGGCTTCAGACTTGCGGAAGATTGAGGACATCACAATAAGGGACCAGTAGGGACAGTGACAAAGTGCTATGTTGGATCACCAGTCTCTACTTCTGCCAGCAAGAGACAATTGACAGCGAATTTAGGTGAGTAAAAAATAACAAAACAGAATAGGCGGGAAGTGAATGGGGGGTTATGTTTGGCTAGAGAAGGGCTTTAAAGATTGCTTGGCCTTGACCAACTCATACATTTTTCTTTTTGGCGCTCCACTTCCTTCTACACTTTACATTTGCCCAAGGTCTTTCAACTAGTAGGGTGCCGCCATGCTCTAGGTTGGGCTTACTGGCCATAGGAAATTTCACACCAATAAAAAATACAGCCACTCACGACTAAACCCTGTAATAGAAAATGTAATATATAGGTGCCAAAGAAATAGAAAGGAGTTTCTTGTGCTCCTGTAACCCGAAAGTGACTCGCAATATCATTAATCCCTCATTTTTTTAAATAGTTCCATTAAGGCATCCTATAGGGGATTTTTGCAATACTGCAAATATTTCTTCATACTTCCTTTTAATTATTTACAATTAATTACTACTTACCTACTTTACTTCATATTTTTAATCCCTCCCTTTATTCGTAAGGGTTAAAAAATGGGAATGTGCCATGAAGAGCAGCAAAAGGATGTGATGGGAAAAAAAATCTGCAAATAGGCGAGGCTAGAGCGTGTGATGATGCACATAGCTTGCACAATGATGAGTTTGAGTGTTGGCACAGCATCCACGTGGCCAGAAAGCTATAGATAGAAGCTGCACTTGTAAAGAGATGGCACTTTTTGGAAAATTTAGCACAGAGCACCATTTCACATAAAACCCCTGATGTAATCACACATGTGGCAAAACATATTGGGTACACTATAGGGCACTTATAATTTAGTGGTGAGGTCCATGTGGTGAAAATGGAAAAAGAGATTAGAACGTTTTACAAGACATAAGGAAGAAACAGTCTCCATCCGGCATGGAAACCACTATAGGAATCATGGTGGTGGTGTGTAAATAGAGAAAGAAAATTGAAACTACGAATATTCAAATATGCTTCAATAAATATAGAAGTAGATGTTGATAGTACTGAAGTGTGTAAATTATAAATTGTGGACAGAAGCTGTTGGTTTCTTTCTATAAATGTATAACCCGTGGGACTCCAGCTTTCATGCCCTTCCAAAAAAGCCTCCTGCCTGGGTCTGTTTTTTTAATAACACACTATACTTACATTTTTTTCACCACCAGTCTGATGACATCATGGGTCCTACCTCTTCTTATTTGATTTATGGTCCTTCCTCATGTAGCGGTGCTCCTGTAACGTACAGAAGTGCTGTGAGCCAAGGCTGCTTGATGACACACCCCTGGAGCGTGTCCTTGACAGCCTGGGCCTGCAGGAAGTGGGTTGTATGAGGCTCGGCATCATTTGACTCAGGAGGAGTAGAGCTAGACACATTAAAGTAAACCTGCTGGGAAATCCCACTTAAACCCCATTCTGTGCTAGGTACCTTCCACTGCCTGTTCCTAATTTTACCGCCTCTTACGGGTTAATTTATAAAAGTTCTGCCAGGAACGTAGTAAGGCAGATGTCATTTACACGGCACTAGCGCCCCTAGAAAATGTTGACAAGTTTATGAAATTCCTATACCCCATACATTTCATTACGCTGCCCCTGCAAAGTCACCATCAATTATTGACAATCATTTGTAAAGACAAGTATTTCCTATATGTCTGTGAAGGTTCTCATTCATCCAGGTCAGAGGTGGGGGGAGGGGGGGGACATCTATTGTCTGCCACATACAATGCTGTTTTAACACCTCTCACTGGGCAGGTTAATAACACCTCCTAGACTCCAATTATGCAAAAGCAATCTACACCTGGTTGTGACTAACCGATTATGTGGATTGGAGCGACATTCACCATATTTATTCCCAGATAATTTTTTGTACTAGTCATTCTGAATTGAGAAAATTGGTCGGATGACCAGTGAAACGCCTTCAAGAAAAATACAGCAAGTCCAGTTGCCGTGACTTATTTTTTACAGAGATATTTCCTATAGTTTCACTTTTCTGCCGCTGTCTAGAGTTACTGTAGATTTTCTACCACATATAAGGGCCAGTTCACACCAGATGCAGTTGTGATGCAGTCTGTTGAGTTGGGCTGCTGCAGCCAAAATACATCACAATGCTTTCCTACGGGCTTTCTTTTGCTGTATTCACACCATTGCGGTCCGTTTAGATGCAGTCCGAAAAAATACTGCTCGTCCTATTTTAGCTGCATCTGATCGCACCGTAACGCATCAAAACACATAAAAAACGCATGCAAACGCATCAAAACGCAATGGAACGCATCCAAAAAATAAAGCACAGAATTGATTGTGTCATCATCCAGGGATTTCCTCGTTGTAGGTACAGCCAACACTATCACCATGCCTGCCAACAAAGCAAGCATGTCTGAACTCCAAAACAAACAAATGAAATGCTCTGATAGGAAAAAAGGAAGTGACCTAATTGTCTAATTATCATTTTATCTTTAAAAACGCATCGGAATGCATCAAAACGCATCACAAACGTGTCAAAACGAATCGCAATACAACTGCGCAGACGCACGCAGTTGAGATGCAGTTTCTGGTGTGAACTAACCCTAAAGGGTCAGTCTATTGACACCATTTGCTGGCTTTTTTTAACTCTTACGTACTTCCGCTATGAGATCTCCAGGTGGCTGGAATTAGTGCAGTAAGAATGACACGTCTTGGATGCAGGGCCCATAGATGTGTTATAGTGTGAAGTGCGGCCTTGCAGTGACATATTGCAGGTTTGATCTCTTTCTTATTAATAGCATTGGCAACAAGTCCCATTTTTACTGGCCAGACTGGTAACATATATTGTTCAGGTTGCAATCCTAGCATCAATACACCAAATAAATAGCATCGATTTACTGAAAATTGTTTTGAAATATTCAGACATTATGTTCGGGTTTTAAGGGGTCCCGGCCCTAGAAAGGTTGAGAACCACTGCTGTAGATGAAACATATAACAGCAGCATTACAGATATCATAGACTGGAAGTGTTTCTTGTGTCTTCTTCCTCCACCTTCATATTGCAGTCCATTAGCATTCAGGAAAGAAATAAACATTTTTATGAGACTGGTAATTAAAAAATGTCAGTCTTCTAGGCATAATGGAAGCATATAAAGGAGAAAAGTTGGCACTACCTTTGAACGGAAAGTGGAAATTGATGGCTGACTGTCCCATAATTTAGCAGAGGCCATGATGGTCATCTGAGATAGCTGAATTGTGTGAGAAATTACATTAAAGAGTTTATGTCTTGGCTGGAGCTGGGCTTTAAACCCTTTCCTATTCTGGCAAATATTTAAAATGTTTTAACTGGGGTTTCAATATAAATCGGAACTATACTGCTTTGTGGTGGGTGGGCTGTTATATGCAAGTACACACCTAAACCCAGAAACACAAATGTTATATATTGCAGGCTAGCAGTCCTTAGATATGGTGGCTGCATTAGATTTTTTTCCCCGTATTTTCCTTTATTTTCACATGGTGATCCTGCCAGTAACATACTTTCTGTCCTAGGGTGACAACGCTTACTCAATATATTGTATCTATGTATCTATTGTATCTATGTATCAATATATTGTATCTATGAAGAAACAGCATTGTCACCCTAGGACAGAATGTGTGTTAGGACTACAGAACACCCCCTTCTTCTTGTATACAAGGAGTTTGCATGTTCTCTTTGTGTTTGCGTGGTTTTACTCCGGGTACTCTGGGTTTTCCCCACACTCCAAAGACATGCTGGTAGGTTGTTGGCTCCTGTCTAAAGTGGCCCTTGTGTATATGCATGTGAGATAGAGACCTTAGATTGTAAGCTCTTTGAGGGCAGGGACTGATGTGAATGTTCAACTATGTAAAGTGCTGCATGAATTGTCGGCACTATGTGAATACCTGTAATAAATAAATCTCCATGGGCCATCAATCACTGATAACACTAAACTGATGAGCGGTAAAAGCTTTTAAAGTGTTGCCTACGGTCAATTTTGGGTAGTGTAGTTTTTTGCGATTTCGCAGGTGTGCGCAATTTTTAAGCTTGACATGTTTGGTGTCTATTTACCCGACGTGACCCCGACTTTTATATTTTACCAAAAAATTGGGTAATAATAATTGTTTCCTAACATAATGTAAAAAACACCTTTTTTTTCAAAATGTTCAGTATATTTTCTGAAATATAGAAATACCTCCAAAAGAAAGCTCTATCTGTCCCCGAAAAACTGGTATAGAATTAATTTCAGTACAGCGTTGCATGACGGAATAAATGTCTGTCAAAATACCGCAGCGCTGAATACTGAAAAATGGCCTGGCCAGGAAGGGGGTCTAAACACCTGGTTAGCAAGTGGTTAACCTAACCAGCCCATGTGCTTCAGATGAGAAGTGTTAGAAATAGTTGGGGGGCTACAGGTTCTTGCAGCAAAATTTAGGTGTGCTCAGGGCATCTAAAGGATGTGCTTTACTGAGTATTGGTTACTGATATGTAACATATCATGCTAAAAGACTTTCCTTCTCCACTGCTGCATTTTCTATATATAGCCTGGCACTTACTACAGAAATAAGACATAAAGAATAATGGTACCTAATGCCTACCCAATGTCTGCCAAGATAAACACTTGTCACCATTCCAATATAACTGCTTTTTCTTTGAATGAAAGATGTATTCCGATGCTTCTCAGCAGGAAGTGTAGCTACACTATTTATTTAATTAGCTATCATCCAAGACAGGTTTCTGCATTCCACTTTGAATTTTCCACCTTCCTACCCAACAAAGGAAAAATTAGCACTGCTGCTGGTAAGGCTGCTATTAAATTAAAGGTGGCCATACACTTTACAACCATCGCAAGACCTTATTCTTGCGATGGTTGTAAAGTAATTTTAAAAAAACGTACGATCTGCCCATCTTGAACAGGCAGATCGTACTTGCGATCATCGCAAGCCCTCCCCCCTGAGGGGCGTGCGCACACCGGCCCGTTCTGCATTTGTCTCCCGAGCATCATTCAAACCAGCCGAAAATCGTACAATTTTTGGCTGGTTTTCTAGCATGCTCCTTAGACAAAAGACGTGCAACCGTACTGTAGAAACGGTCGCACGTCTTCATTCACACTGCACAATTCTCGTACGATCACGGGATTTCCCACGATTCTCGTACAAGAATTGTGCAGTGTATGGGCACCTTAAAGCTGTTGCATTGCCCTGCAGGGATTCTGAGTACCTTACAGCATGCCCGACTCTCACAAAATGTGCTCCCAAGCTGCAAAAAAGAGCATATACTACTAGGCATACTAGGCATTTCAGGTCTAGATCCTGTTTAGTTCCCTTTAAGTACTGAAAAGTACACCGTTTACAGCATATACTCTCCTGTTATAACATCAGCATTGTAATAAGAACACATACTAGACTTGTTTTTTAAAATGCATTCAAAGCTTACTTGAAAAAAATGTCTTTCATGTACTGAGTGCTGCCTTCTGTCTGCCCATCACTTTCCCCAACTTCCTGGATTCTCAGTGTGCTTTGTGTTTCTTCCCCTGCTGCTTGATGTGATGCAAGACTACATATCCCATAATGCATTGCTCCCCGCAAGCAATGATGTTATACTGTTCAGACATTGAGTTGTAGTTCAGAAGGCAGGCTCTGTGTTCTGTGATACATGGAAGTGCATAGTCACATGGTTATTAGGAGTGGGATAGAACGTATGGAAATTCAATATGGAAATATATAATCATTTTTAGTTTTTGACCAAAGATACCTTTTAAAGCGGACCTTTACCCATATCTTTAAAATAACAACAAACACACCTTTAGAAATGTTTAGTAATGACAATCTACAAACACATACTTCTAGATAATTGCATACCTTATTTATCTTTTCTTCCCCAGTCTTCTGACGGCAGATTACTAGCTATCCTTTTACTTCCTGGATTTCTGACACATGTGACTAGACATGTGACTAGGACATGTGACCATGCACATCATCACAGAGGAGGAAAATGCCTTTCCCTGAGATCTCCTGAGATGTGATTTCCCAGCAATGCTCTGCTGATGACAAGGCAATCCCAGTGTGCATTGCACAAAGCAGAAAGTGAATGCTCTGCAAGTGGAAGTATTTCACAATCACAGCATTTTACACCTGACATATCTATGTTATTATTAATCATCATACATAGAGGGATGCATTGGTAGAATTTGATGTTTAAGTGTAAAGGTCCGCTTTAATGTGCAGCAACTCTAGGAGGAAACCTAGACTATTATTTTATATATATGTAGCCATACTGAGGGCTCATTCACACATAATGGCGTGACCTGCACTGTGCCAAACCGGATCATAGCAGGTCCCTAGTAGGACACAAATAAAACAACATTTGTTTTCGATGTGCCCCATTCACACCACAACGCAGCTGTGATGGGTGGGGCAATAAAATGCAAACATGCTGCAATTTATCACAGCACAATGGATCCCACTGCAGGTTGCAGCTCAATGGACCGCACTGCTGTGCGTAGACCTGAATGAAGTGTACACATTGTACACTCCACATAGAGTTGAAAAAATGTAAACAGTGACAGCTCTGGCAGTGTGCGACACTATGCACACCAACAGAGCTGTCACAAGGCACTAGCCCATCTGCTGAAACGCAGCTGGCTAGTGTGAACGGGCCCTTAACAAAACATCAATTATTCTGTTTATGTGTTGTCCAGTTAACAGGACAATTGTATATGACTAACAGATGTGTGAATTTACAGCTTCTCTCACCTTTAAACAGAAGGTAGACTGCTATGTTTTTCTCCATGACAATACAGACTATCCAATTTTTATAAAGAGTTTATCCCCTAGAAATTCCCATTTGCCTCTAAAGCTGCCAAAACATGTTTAACAAGGACAAGTAGTGCCGTCTCCTTTCCACAAAATGATGCAAAATTCTGTTCTCTGATCCAGAAAACTCAATTCACAGACAAGCACACATCTAATACTATGGTATTAAATTGCAGATTGTTTACAGAAGAAGAGCTTTGTTAATAAAATTAGTTTATTTCAAGTGGATTGACTTATTATTACACACATAACACTAAGGAGATCTAATGATCTAAAATGCATGGTGATAACCATATATTAGTGGTCATTATAGAAGTGCCCTCTTGCATTTGTGATCAGTGGAGGGCCCCCTTACACTGGTGAACAGTGCATAAGTGCCCTCTTACGTTGGTAGAATACACTGGTGGTAAGTGAAGTGGACATTTACATTGGTTGTGGAGAGCCTCCTTTTATTGATGGTCACTGGAGCAGTGTCCCCTTATATTTGTGGTCAGTAGAGAAGTGCCCCTTTACACTGATGGTCAGTGAAGGAATGCTTCCTTACATTGGTGGTCAGTGTAGTGCTTACTTTACTTTAGTGGTCAGTGGAGAAGGCCCCCTAAGAGGAAAAAAGCCCCTATACAATGGTGGTCCATGTAGATCTCACTGATTTAGGCTGTCACTGAAGAAGGCCCCCTTACACTTATAGTCAGTAGGAGAAGCATCCTCTATAGACAGGACTATAGCCCAGAAGCAGTGGGTGAGAGTGCCTAAGTACCGGACATGGAGCGGAGTAAGGCCAGAACTATGGAGCCCAGTGGGAGGAGAGCACTATCCCCCAGCCAGTCACCCCTTTCATGGACTTACTAGTGAGTCCTCACATCACCCAACCATTCACACTAGCGTTTCATGGATGGCAGGGGCAGGGAGAAGGCGGGGGAAGAGGCAGAGCGGGAGGGGGGCCAAGTTGCTGCACCATGGGCCTCTAGGTTGTACTTGCCCCTTGGCTAAAAGTTGCCAGTCAGCTCCTGCTGTATTCCGCACCTGCCCAGTCTGCTGTACATTGGATCTGATCTGAAGTCTGACGTACATTGGATCTGGTCTGAGGTGTGCAGTGTATTGGTTCTGGTCTGAGGTCTGTCTTGTATTGGTTCAAATCTGAGGTCTGCTGTGTATTGGATCTGGTCTGAAGTCTGCCGTGTATTGGTTCTGGCCTGAGGTCTGCCATGCATTCTGCATTTAGCTTGCTTTCCATATTGCCTATATTGGTCTAAATTCTGAAATTCTCCTACCAGTTCCCCGGCAATTCATCTTTTAGTGAATTGGCCCACTATTTGACAAATAATGTGTAAAAAAATGTATGTGACCCAAGAATGTCCATGCAGGTGGGGCGTGTGGGAGGGGCTTGTATATGGGCAGAGCACAAGGGGGCCCCATAATCTTGTATTGCCCAGGGGCCCCATGTGTTGTCAGTCCGCCCCTGCTCCTGTCTATATTCCCCCTAGTATGTATGTGTGGGAGTGTATGTATGCATGTGAGATAGGGACCTTAGATTGTAAGCTCCTTAATAGGCAGGGACTGATGTGCATGTACAGCATGTAAAGCGCTGAATAAATTGGCAGAGCTATATAAATACCAATAATAATAATAATAATAAATCAATGAGCTACTTATACTTTCCAAACAAGGACTGCATATGTGCTAAAGTCTGTTGTCTACCTTATATTTTGTATTATTCACTGCAGCCAGAATCAAGAAAGCACCTCACAGGTCACTTAAGCCAAAAACCTGTACTGTATAAATCTATCTCTCTACCTTCTGCATCACTAATCCTTTTGAAGCTTGCAAAACAAATTAGAAACAAAATTAGTGAAAGTGGAAAATCTGTAGTACTGACACTTCTCCAGGCTTCCTCCTGTACCAGCCCCATGACAAAATCTTGGAGCAATGGTAAAGTCATCTCCTCGGCTGCTAGGGTATAGGTGACGAATCTGTGGCCAATCAGTAGCTCATCCTATCTTAAATGGGGCACAATGGTCAACATGAAGAACAGGGCTTGTGTTCATACAGGTCCACTTTACGTGTGCCTTTAGCATTGTATTGCGTGGGTATATGGTATGGATAGATAGCCATTAGATGGTAAACTGCAGTGTGTGCGAATATATATGTAGCGCTCAACCCGGAAGGAGCCGCTAAATGCCCAGTTCATCTTTAGTCTGTATAGGGTATGTTCTTCAGCTGCTCACCCAATAGCATTAACTGCCATGCTTCTAGTGCCCACAGACTAATGTCTACTCGAGTAATATAATGCAAAATAACGGTTTATTGAACATCTTCACTGGGGAGAGATGATATGGGGATTCTAAGCTTCTAGGGTAACTGACAAGACTCACCAGACCTAGTTGGCATATCAATGTAGATCCACTTGGGAGGCAGCAGATGGCAAATAAAATAGCAGATAGGCAGGATGAACACAGATCCACAACAGGAAAGACACCGACCATACTCCTGAAGTCATCTTAGTTCCAGGATACTTCAAGAGCCAGCATTGATCCTGGATCTCTTCCTCTATCAGCAACACAGACCTCCTCCATGTTGGAGGCCTCAGGGAAACCTTTCCCTCACACCAGCCCATACCCATCCCCAGGCCTTAGGCCTAGCCTGGGGGGCAGGGTGAACAGCACCCAGCCCTATTCCATGACTGGTCCCGGCTAGTGTGAGCAAATGGCAAATCCCTCCAGTATATGTACCCTATCCCAGCATGCAGCACTGGCTGAGAGAAACCTAGTGATTGGCTGCACATACACTACAGTGCCTCCCATTGGCTGTCCCACAATATGACAGAGTCACACTACGCTCAGGGGGGTACAGATAATGTCAGACACATGGGATTAACCAGATAACTGCCACTATAATTCCAGCCATGCTGACTACAGCCCTGGCTATTACTAAATGTCTAGTAGCCACATCACAGAAGGTGATGGGGGCTATATATATATATATATATACTGTATATATACACACACACACATACACACACACTCCAGCTAACAGAATTGCTAAAATCTTGTCTTGACTTTCAGGTAAACTAAGCAGAAACAACTTGGTAATCAAAATACATTCTCACTGAAAAATACAAAATATTTAATGAGGACTTATGAATAATGTACATAGTAAATAAAAGTTATTACAGAGGTGCTGTTAAGTGAGACATTGGCCATTGGGAAGTATGACAATTCTGAGAGGAAAAGTAATTATTTGTTCAGTGTTGAACTGTCACAGAGTTATGAATGGAAAGGCAGAGACTCCTACTGCAGTGCAGGATTAATAGGGTTTAGTAGTTCTAGGAGGGGTGATCTGACCTCCAGAGGAGATCATAGACATGTATAATCCAGCTTCCACTTTACATGATCAGCCTTCTCGACTACATCATGTTTTCCTGAGATTCAAAGTGGAAATAAGGTGCTGTAGCACAGTTTAATCTAATAATTGCTACTTACTGTACTGCTCATAAATAATTTTACAATGCAGCTGTAATATGTTAAATAAAAACAACAGGAATACTAATATAGATGTATGTTATTACCCTGTTTCCCCGAAAATAAGACCTACCCCAAAAATAAGACCTAGTACTATTTTTGGGAAGTGCTAAAATATAAGACCTACCCCAAAAATAAGACCTAGTTGTAACCATTCCCAGGACTGGTGGTGGCATAAGAGGGAACTTGAAGAGCTGCCTCCTCTATAGCGCCGGCTCCTGTCACAGGCGGAGTGATACCAAATGCACTCCGCCTGTGAGGAATCAATAGTGAAAGTGCGCTTTGCTCATTCTGGCCAGCGATTGGTTAGCAAATTGCTCTTGGAAAGGTACGGCACCCCTGATTGCCCTGATCACCATATTTTTTACATGAATACATGTAGACTGCTGTACATGAATACGTGTGGATTGTTGTGCATATAAAAAAAAAAAATAAGACTTACCCCGAAAATAAGACCTTGTGTGTTTTTTGTGCCCTCAAAAATATAAGACAGTGTCTTATTTTCAGGGAAACACGGTATGTTATCACTTTTGTAATATTTATCTATTATATATATTGTCTGTAGATTTAATTAGGCCTCATATCAATTTTCATCCATGACACTACACTGCCCAGATCAGCATATTTCTGCAGTGGGTACAGCACTGTGTTTACGTTCAGCTTCAGACATTCAGCCTGTATACATCAATGGCAGGCTGGCAAACTCCGCAGCTGCTTGCATGTAATAGCACAAGGAGCAACTACCTGTGAGCTACTATACTTTACAAAAAAATTGCCGCGAGGTGCTACAGTGTTCGGGTTTGGCTTGAAGAAAAGGTGGCAACCCTAATATAGACATGACTGCATGACTGTGTATATGGCCTGTATATATGTTAGTAATGGATAAACATTTACACCCTTTGAACAAACATTTATTTAGGTGCTTATATCTCTGCTGTAATCAGGGGATTCCCCATAATGAGGCAGATGGCATCTCACTGGGGGGCGGCAGGTGTGCTAACAACTCTGCTGCCCACCTACTTCCACCCGGCTGACAGCTCGGCCCAAACCCCACCCCCCCTTCCCTTTCTCCGTGGTTGACAGCTCGGACAGTTCCAGACCACATTAACCCACTCCTTGCAGCTGAATAAGGTAGGGATGGCTGTAATCCCTGTGAATGCACAGTTGTCTACAGATCTTGAAGGAAAGATTATCATGTCTCTACCTACCTACTATGATAGTTTGTTTGCAATTGTGACAAAAGTGATGATGCCAACACCATATATAAAAGTCAGTTTGACCCTAAAGTGGTATTTGGATTTTGACCAATTTCCAGCAAGTTAAATCACACTCTGGTTTCTTATATGTCTTAAGCTGTCCATATATGTGGAGATCTGATAAAGTAAATCAACTTTCAATTAAAATTTTTGTCAAAATTGCAAAGCACCTGAGGACATAAAATGGTGATTTCAGTCAACCACAAGGAGATGGGATGGAAACTGCCCCAATCAAACGAGGTGGAAAAATCTGATAATTTTTCATAAATTGCTGTTTATTTCTTGTTTTATTTTTAGGTCAATTTAATATTTTAATAAATTATATTCCAACAGTCAATTAATTACCCAGGTTTAAAACTATGATGGTCAATTGAAATCATGGGTGGTAGATTTTTAAAGTTTGGTGATAATAACTTGAGATCGTATTTGTGCTTCCAGGTGGCTCGAAAGCATCTAAATCTGACAAAAATGTCCACATGTATGGCCAGCTATAGAAACAAAGACACAACCACACATAATTTTGTGATGGAATGATGCTTTTGTCACGCTGTTCGTTATAATTTATTGTATGTATAAAATGTTTTTTTTCTGATAAATCACAAGCCCTCTGCTGGTATTGTATAGCTAGCTTCAGAGCTTGTGTATATTGGCATTTGTTTGCATCAGCACTCCTTCCTCCCTATACAAGACAATAGGAAGGCAAAAGCGGCTTGGAGCAACTCAGAAGAAGATCGGTAACATCTGAAATAAAATCTGCATGCACACGAGAGCATGCTGTATTACCCTGTCCACACAATTTCTTAGAGGCTCTAGCCCAAAGACATTGTTAATGCATTGTGCATGTTTGTCAAATTTTGTTAAAGCATTGTGCAGATTTGTGCTCCAGCTCTGCAATGTCCCATGGTGGACTTGTGTCCAATGCAAGTGTATGGGTGTAATGACTTCACGGGTCCTTAGACCACCGGAGCCCGGGGAAGAAGAGGCTGTGGGGTCCGGTCTAGCAGCTAGGCGGGACAGAGGATTGGGTAAGTATATCTTTTTTTTTAGGGATTGCACCGATATATTGGCCGCCGAAACATATTGGCCTAAAATGGCACTTTTGGCAAAATGCCGAAAGTGCCATTTTTCTGCCGATATTGCGGTGCATCTGTGGTTTCTCTCTTCCCCGCTGGGCGCTCCTCTGTGTCCCAGCGGGGAGGAGAGAAACTGTCACAGGCGGCTGAGCGCTGCTGGAGGAGAGCGCTGTGAGCGGCCTGCGTCTCTCCTCCCCACACCACTCAGCCTCCTGCCACAGATCAGGAGAGCGGCGTGGGTGGAGACAGCTTGCAGTGCTGTCACAGGAGGCTGAGCTCTCCTCCCCGCACCGCTCACTCAGCCTCCTGTGACAGCTGTCAGGATGGAGAGCGGTACAAACACTCAGTGATCGCTGAATGTTTGTAAATAATTGAGAACAGAGTATGTTTACTATATCCTCAATTATGAATGAATGGGAAGTGATCTACATCACCTCCTGTTCATTCATGATTGTGGTTATAGTAACCATACTATGTTCTCATGTTATGAATGAACAGGAACACTCAGTATAGAGGATTCCTGTTCATTTATAACAGGGGACACAGAAAAAGAGATTGAGGACTTTGTGTCCTCAATCTCTTTTTCTATTTTAAAAGGGAAATATCAGGGGTCTGTTTAGACCCCTAATATTTCCCCCAAAGCCCCTAAAAGTAAAGTAAAAAATTAAAATATTTAATAAAAATGTATAAATAAATACAAATAAAATATTAACACAAATTTGAAAAAGCTAAAATAAAAAACATTTTCGGTTTCGGCCTGACATTTTTTTTCATTTCGGTTTCGTTTCGGTATTTACATTTTCATTTCGGAGCACCTCTACTTTTTTATTTTAGGCCCTAGACCAAAACCAGAATGTTTAATATGCCCGGAGTTCTAGTTGACGGTGTGAGTGATCCAAGCACCCACCAACATTTGGTATAAATGGGCCCCTAAGTCCCAGAGGGCCCTTGTGCAGCTGTCTTCCCTGTTTTCAAAGAATTCTTCACAATGTAGAATAAATTAACAATTGTTGCGATGTAATATGACTTTTCTTATGGCATTGCAGGGAGGGGGTGGAGACTCATAAAACACTAAACAGCCACTTTTTTTTAACTTGAAGCAACACTGACGAGTGGCTGCTGGGAACCCAGCCTTTTAAAGTGAAAGGTCTGGCACATAAATAAGCCCTCATTATTGGCCTTTCTAACCCAGCTGATCTAAGTACAAAGGCGTGCACATCCTTATGCAGACCCAAACCTGCACACTGTCTTCATCCAAGTGCAGGCATCTGGACCTGCACAGATGTGCAGGTTTGATCCGACATGTAGCCTCATACAGCTGCATTCTCCCACAGGGATGAACAGGTGGCTATACATAATACTTGCAGCTTCTGTCCCTACTGAGAGCAGGTCTCTGCATGGGCATACAAGCTGTATGGATCTGCATGTGAATGTGAATTAGTTCTAAAGTTTACAAAGAAGATGACCTGGTAAATTCCCACATTTGTTCGCCGAGTCCGTGAACCTCGAACACTGGGATTCACTGCAAACCCACAGTAGCGCCGAACCTCATTTCTAGCAAACACTATTGTAGCTTGGTGCATTGTTAACACACACTGAGATAATGTGGTATATATGTGGTGTAGATGTGGCGAGCAATGCAGTCACCATGTTGTAAAGAAAAGTGCTCTTGCCCTTTAAATAATAGGCGATCCCTTAAGACTCATCTCTTCAGGGAAGCCTATCCCACCTCAAACTAACCACTGAACCACTGAACTATCACTATCTCAAACAACTCATCCCCACACAGCTACCTCCTTATGTATCACTGGTCCCTCCCTTTTAGATTGTAAGCCCTCATGGGCAGTGCCCTCCTTACCATCGTCTTGAATTGTATTGTAATTGTAATGTCTTCCTTATATTGTAAAGTGCTGCGCAAACTGCTAGCGCTATATAAATCCTGTATAATAATAACTCCACATGAAACTTTTTTTTGCCAGTTTTAGCGTGGGGAAGAGCTGGAGCCTTTGCAATAAGGACAAAAATGACAACAAAACTGACAGATATTGCTCCAACAAAACCAGAAAATGTTTTGAAACTTGAACTGAGAGAAATATGTTTATTGTTCTATTGTAGCTAACCTCTTCCTAAAAATATGCTAGATGCCTGACAGCCTTGGGCCTCCAGGACTGAACAAAAGCAAGTGGCACGCAAAGTCAAAGTGAAGTCAGAATGCCTGATCTGCATACTTGATTTTGGTTAGTGACTCAGAAAGTACTGAAACCTTTGCATCAACAGACATTTGGAATTTTCAGAAAGACACCAGCAATGTCATCTTACGCTTTTCTTTCAGTGAACGTTAGTGAAAGTCAAACTGTTCCTTTCATTGGTGTCAGTGAAGGGTAGATAGTCCCTTATATTGAGATCATTGGAGGGGGGCATTCTGTCCTTTACATTGGTGTCAGTGGATGGTAAACAGTCCCTTATATTGAGGTCAGTATAGGGGGGCATTCTGTCCCTTACATTGGTGTCAGAGATTACATATCAAAGGACCATTCCTCATCCTGCATCACGATGCAGATTACTGCCTGACAGTGCTTTCTTTAACTCTTCTGTTGGATGCTGGAATGCTCTGCGTTTTAACTAAAGGGCACCTGCTGCCACTCTCCAAATAGGGGCCCTTTAAGGAGGCCTTGGGTACTTGCCCAGCTTGCACCCTATCGAAAGTGCAAGCCCTGTGTGGCAGTTGATATTGCTAACCTCTATGAAAAAAGCTGCTTGCCTGGCTGTCATGTTAGTCCAAAGGTTTCCTTTCCAGAACCAAAGAGCAATGATGTTCAAAGGGCAGTAAAGCATAACAACCAATCAGATGTCAGTTTATTTTCATCAGCGCTGTCAGAATAATGACATTTGGTTGCCATAGGTTCCTGCACATTACAGTGTGCTTTGTCATACTAAGCCTTCGGAGAAAACCTGAATGCCTTATTATGTCTGCTGTTGTTGATAAGACCTTTTATCTTCAAAGACAGTAAGAAATGACACATTGTTATCATACTACAATAATAATGTTATGTCTGATAAGTGTCATTAAAAAAAAAAGTCTTTTAACAAATACTGTAGCAATTTCCCCCATTCTGAGCGAGGAACTTTTTATGGGAAACACAAAAAAGATTCCCTTGGTGACAGACCTTTAATGTTGATGAGTTGTAACATGTCCGGGACAATACTGGTATATTATCCTTATACAATACATACCAATTTAGTTCAAAAGACATGTTTACAGTTCTCATCAGAGGAAAAAAGTAAAACAATGTTTCTTTGGTCTCACAGGAACCCGTGTTTGAAAACATCTGTGACCAAAACACCTCACTGTCCCTTAAAGGGGAATTTAAGCTTATACGATGTTGTCTTCAAACAAATACAACAATCCCGTAGTCTGAGAACTCCCATGTAGTCATACACATATCGTTCAGTAGATGAAGAGATATAGAGGATAAGAGGAACTCTGCACCATGCACGAAAACCCAATATGTCAGTTTTAGGCAACTGTAACTTCGAGAAGGATGCTTCATTGTGGAGTGTTGGACATTGGGAGCAAACCTTCATTTCCCTGCCATCTCCCATGGTTTTCCCAATTGGCATCTATCCCAAAAGCTGGCTGTCAGAATTTTGTTTTAACGTTTGATCAAAATCATTCCTTAGAGCATTTGATCTCATCATCAGTCAACTGATTTCATTTGAAAGGCCTTAAAACTTTTATCCAGACATGATACTGGAATGGAATCCCAGTTGTATTAAACAGGTTTCTTTTGTGCCTGGCTCATGTGCATTACAATATGTAAAATTTTTCCCGGACCAACATAACACTTATGGTTACAATTTAGTTGATTCAGATAAAAAAAACAAGAAAAAATTTCCATCATGATCTTTTGATTTTCCTCATCACTATGGTAGAAAATGAACGCCAATTAACCCACCAACCACTAGAAAAGCAAGCAAGAACAAACATTTTTAAATTCAACTAGTGTATGCTAGCTTAACGTTCACCTTGTCCCTCCTCCTAAGGACTAAGCTAAACAGGCAATTTTATTCTCTTGTTTCTGGGAAATGTAAAGTCATAATGCCATTATTACAGACCATCTATAGAGATAAATGGGGCCACAGTATGTGTGTGCACTGGGCACAGGACACGGCCGGGATGTTTTTCTTGCAGTGGTGGGCAGGGAAGCACAGTGAACTTGGGAGCAGTGATACGGGTACGCATTTCAGTGAGTGGGCTACACTGAGGGGGGTGGGGAGTATTTAAAGGGTAACTTCACTAAAAGGATGACTGAACTACAACCCCAATAATAAGGTAATACAAAGAACAGTTCAGGGCCTGGAGATCACAGGCATCCAATATTGCGTTTCGGCCTTGTCCCTTGCGCACTGAGGTTTTTCCAGATTCTTGGAATATTTTGATGATATTATGTACTGTAGATGATAATATATTTAAAGTCTTTGCAATTTTACCTTGAGTAACATTATTCTGAAACTGTTCCACAATTTTTAGATGCAGCTTTTCACAAATTGGTGAACCTGTGCCCATCTTTACTTCTGAGACACTATGACTCTCTAAGATGCCCTTTTTATACCCAATCATGTTACTGACCTGTTGCCAATTAACCTAATTAGTTGCAAAATGTGCACTAAATCCCGCGATCGTGCGATAATCGGCAGGTGTATGGAAGACGTGCGACCGTTTCTACTGTACGGTTGCACGTCTTTTGTCTTACGAGCAGGCTCGAAAACCCGCCGAGAATCGTACGATTGTCGGCGGGTTTGTGGCCTGCTCGTAAGACAAATGCCAAACGGGCCGGTGTGCGCAAGCGCACACTGCCCGTTCAGCATTGCAGTCATGATCATGATCGCAAGTACGATCTGCCTGTCCAAGATGGGCAGATCGTACGTTTTTTTAATTACCTTACAACCATCGCAAGGCAAAAGTCTTACAATGGTTGTAAGGTGTATGGCCACCTTTAGTACACCTTGCTTTGCCAGCTATTTGTTGCCCTCTCCCAACTTTTTTGAGACGTGTTGCTGCCATCAATTTCAAAATGATCTTATTGTTTTTCTTTCTGCATTCTGTTTTTATGTAGATTTTACACAGCATCCCAACTTTTTGGGAATAAGGGTTGTACTAAAAATCTCCTTGGTAACTCCAACCTGAAGTAAAGACTGGTGACTGCCAGCAAGGAATTTACGGCCCGTAGCTTGTAAACTACACGTAATTGCATGTGTATTATTCCGCTAGAGATAGTCTGAAAGTAAAAAGCTATATTCACCCACCTGAGTCACCATCGATGTCAGGGAGCTACAGTGAGGTATCGAGATGAAAAGTCATCTAGCGCACATGGAGCTGGTTAGGGTGACTGGTCCTGTCCACAGGCAGCTTCATCTCTGTATCATCAACAGCATCAACAGGCTGTATTGAAGACCAGGATTAGAGGATACTGTGAGGAAGTGAGAGCTGCGTTTTAATACAATTGTATTTGTGTCTGAAGTTAGGCTTTAAATGTTTATTGTCATACCGGGTGTTCGCATTGGACGGGTCTTTTCTGCCCGTGCGTGCCCGCTAGGGGGCGCGCGCGAGCAGAAAAAAATTGCCGTCTGGAGACGGCAACCCGCAGATGCTGCAGTGCCGTCCGTTCATTTTTTTACTACGGGCGGACGGCAAGAGGTTAATATACATAAGTACAAAACAATATAAAAAATCTGTTTGAACAATTACAAACCTAAAGTGACATTAAACCCTCAGATTTTTTAACATAAACCAATACTGTAATGTGCGCCTTACTGTAATCCATGGCTGTTTCCCTTCTCTTTCCTGCTCTTCCTTTTAAATCAGTATCTCTTCACATGCTGGGCAGAACTTCTGTTTTGCAGCAGACTGCCTTGTCTCTGAAATAGATACATGCAGGATTATTCACAAAAGGGTGAAGAGTTTGGAGAAGACAGGAGAAGTGAACAATCTAGGCCAAAATAGCTGAACTAGAAAGTGAGCTGAATTTGAGAAAGTTTCCAAATCAGCTATTTTGGCCTAGATTGTTCACCTCTCCTGCCTTCTCCAAACTCTTCACCCTTTTGTGAATGACCCTGATGGTGTCGGTGTGAAAGTTCACAACCTGAGCCAGCACTAGAGGAAGAGGCACTCAACTGGAAAGAGAAGTTCTCCCCCAGCATGAGAAGAGATACAGATTTAAAAGGAAGACAGCAAAGAGAAGGGAAACTACCATGGATTACAGTAAGGCGCACATTACAGTATTGGTGTATGTTAATTATGTAAAAAAATCTGAGGGTTTAATGTCACTTTAAAGAAAGTGACATTTTCCCCAAATTGTTATAGTTTTCCTTTCCTAGCATTGTATCATTGTATACAATTGAAGTGTTGGGGTATTTTGTATAATATGGACTGGCTTCTGATGAAGAGTCTGCTGTGATTTTAAAGTTGCACTCCAGGCAAATATAAAAGATACAGATTAATGGTGCTCTTTATATATTAAAGCACTTTTAAATTTATTATTTTTAATACAAGCAGTTCAGGTACCGGATTTTGGCCTGTATCAGCTGGGGTTGGGAAAAGACTTGTAATTGTTGCTTAACTGCAGCAGAATTGTGTAACTCTCAAAACTGAGTGGACAGAAATAGAATTCCTTTGAAAGGTAAAAGCTTCAAGGTTCAACGTGTTGTGTGTTTAGAGATGGTATTCTGCATATCTCGGATCTAACGAGTGGTTATTTGAGTTAATGTTGCCCTTCTATCAGCTTGAACCAGTCTAGTCATTCTCCTCTGACATCAACAAGGTATTTTTGTCCACACAACTGCAGCTCGCTGGATATTTTCTCTTTTTCTGACTTTTCTGTGTAAACCCGAGAGATGGCGGTGCGTTAAAATCCCAGTAGAACAGCTGTTTCTGAAATACTGAGACCAGCCCGTCTGGCACTGGCACCATCAACCATGCCACGTTCACATTCACTTAAATCACCTTGCTGTCCCATTCTGATGCTCGGTTTGAACTTCAGCAGACCATCTTGACCATGTCAGTTGCTGCCATTCTGTTGTGATTGGCTGATTAGATATTTGCGTTAATGAGCAGTTGAACAGGTATACCTAATAAAGGGGTCAGTCAGTATATACAGTATATATATTCTGTGTATTTAGCTGTTTGCCTGCAGTTCAGCTAACTTTTTGTTTTTACTATTTTTCTTTGAGGAATGACTGACACTTAGAAAAGCAAATCTATAAAACTGCAGGGCAACCGCATGTACATTCCCTGACTTATAAATGGGAGCCGCAATCTATGTGTTCATGAAATAATGACTTCCTTATGAAAACAGCCAGCACACTCTAATGAGTGATTGTGAGATTTCCAATTCAAATTAGCCATGTGCTAAGTTTCTGATCAGGCGTACCATTTTAATCTGTACATTTCAGCCTGATGGAATGTACGATAACGCTCCTGGCATGACATAAACCATAAAAAACCCAAACTGCGAATATGAAAAATGTATTTATTTATCGTACTTATTACTAGACTACTGTAAACATTTCTGACAAGTTGAGGGTGAAAGCTTTCTTAGACATGAGAGCAGCAAATGAAAACCAGAAGCCACTCATATTTCTTATTTAGTGGCCGCACAATTAAAAAAAATAAAAATCTCCAAGCATACCATTGTTCTTTGCATAATGCTGACCATACATTGGCAATTCTCTTGTTTTATCAGCTTTCAACAGCACCAATCTGCCACCCGTAGTTTCAATTGTTTCCATATTTCAAGTGACTGAATGTTCCAGATTGGTGTGGAAATTGATTGAACATGTCACTAATTGGTACTGCAGAGGTTTTGAGCAATATCCACTTGAATTTTGATATTTTGTTTTCTCAAAACTGACAACCAATATTGTATCCCCTCTCTCTGTTGTTATGAATTGTGACTGATTTTTGCTCAGGAATGCCTTAACATTTGTCTCCCATTGAAAAGGTGGCTTCGAGCCCTCACTCTTCAGTGCTCTGTGCTGGCATAGCTGCATAGCAGTCACTCCCCTCAGCATGTGTCCAAATCTGCTACTGATTGCATATTACTGAGTGCACGGAGTCAGATTTACAGTAGATACTAGGGATGCACCGATACCAAGTACCGTACTTGGTACAAGTACAAGTACAGATACTTTTCGAGCTCCAAGACTAGACTATAGAAAAATTAAAAAGTTAGGAGGCAGGTGTCATTTGTAAGGAGCACACAGAGCTCCTGGGATTTGTACATCTCTGTTTTAATGTATGATTTTGTTTTTATAAATATATATAAAGGGATGCACCGATACCATTTTTGCCAGTACAAGTACTGATACTTACCCAAATACTCACAGATACAAGTACTGATACATTTTTGTTTATTGTCTTGTGACAGTATTTCTAAAACAATACAGACTAATGATTTCAGGACAGTGGTGGAGCGCCAGAGCCCGGTCCCAGCTTCAACCGCAACCACCCTGGTAGTTCTCATGAAAATGCCAAGTATCGGCACTGGTATCTGAACTGGTATCGGTGCATCCCTAGTAGATACCGTATGCAACCTCTGTTACAACAAAGTTGTGCTCAGACCCAGAAAATGGGTTTTGTCTTATGGGTATAATGTCTAGCAGACTGCATATCTATTCCTGTGACTTTCATAGGGTTTTACCTAACTCTTAAAATGAAACTCACTAACCCCTGTCCTAACCCTAAAATATGTTAGCCTTGTCTCCTACCTCAACCCTTAACATAACCCTTCAAGAGAACTTGCCATGGCTTGACAAAATTGGAATAATCGACAAAAAATTAGCGGACACAGTAATAACTTGAGACTGAATATATCCCCAGCTCCTAACATTAGAGTGTGCAAGGTCAGGCAAGTGATAGGATGACTGCCAGACATCAGTTCACCTCTCACACATGATACTGAAATCTCAAATGTAGACCAAGTAATACATCTAAATATGAAGGGACACAATGATAATAATTTATGTCTGAATATTTGGGCCCTTCTGTACACACCTTTGTGACTGGTTTGGAGGGCCTTCTTTACCCTTCAAAACCTAATCTGTGGTATTTATACTAGGCTCACAAGTATTTTAAAAAATGTGATGGCATTTGGCCAGGTTCACACCTAGGCGCTTTCAGTTTCGGATGTTTTTGCATTTAAAAACGCATGTTTCTCCCTGTATAGAGATATCTATTGGGACCAAAACCGTGTGACATCTGCCTGAAAATAGCTTTTGCACATTTTTCACATTTTTTTTTTCACGACAGGCATACACACAACGCAGAGCTAAGGGTTGAACAGTCACCATTGACTTGCATGGAAATGTGTGCTTTCGTGCATTTTTGCATGATTAGATCTGCGCGTAAAGCGCTCATGTGTGAACCAGGCCTCAAACTAGCTTAGATCAAACAGTTTAATATAACCTATGCGAGAGGGACCCCCCAGCGGTCAGATTTTTAAGCTGGTTTCTGGCCAGGGAAGCACACATCATCTTTGCATGGTAAGTGAGCCACATTCGGCTATAGGTCTGGCCAAAAGTTTACTTATACAACTTGTAGGATGCCATCGCTGCTTCTGGGGTTCCAGGTCCAGTCTCTAGGAGTGTCACATCGAAGGCCCATGCGACACAGGTGCTCAGGCAGTAAAGCAACTGTGCCAGAGGGACATACCCAGCCAGTGCCACTGAGTGACCCGCCATCACCAGACCACCTCACACTCCTGCCCAGAATCAGCTCCTCCATTCAGTTACCTAGGTATAGGCCACATTCCTTGTTACAGGAATAAGGAGACTCTATCTATACTTAAAGTAGATTTATGAGGCGAGTAATTTAAACTCAGGCTTGTAATCTGAGCCGACCTGTGACAATGAAACTGTCACAGGTCGGCTCAGTAGATCGGGAAGTCAGCGAACACATACCGTCGCTTGCTCACTTCTCGATCTATCCCTGCAGAGACCCGTGACTGTCACTCACGGCTCCCTGCAGGGATTCCCCCCCTCCCCTGTCAGATCCTCCAGCGCTGACTGGTGGAACAGACGGGGCGAGTACAGCTGGCTCTGCCTCTAGATAAGCAGAGCCAGCTGTCACTCACGCAGCTGGGTGGATCTCGACAGCATTTTCGGGATCCGTTCTGGCTGCGGCGTCTCAGTATACTGCGAGCTGTATCTCACGGTATACTGAGCTTTGGGTGACGGGAGGACCCTAGTTTTTGATAGATAAGCAGAGCCAGCTGTCACTCACGCAGCTGGGTGGATCTCGACAGCATTTTCGGGATCCGTTCTGGCTGCGGCGTCTCAGTATACTGCGAGCTGTAGCTCACGGTATACTGAGCTTTGGGTGATGGGAGGACGCTAGTTTTTGTCCTCCCGTTACCCTTAGGAGAACTATGGGGAAAAGCTCTAACCCCATAGTTCTTAGACATAAACTTGTCGTTGCTTTACTTATTTATGAACATTGTAAACACTGCATAAACTTTACCATTTTTCTGGTCAGTCCACCTCAAACTTGTGCACACAGGAGGGAATGCTCTCTTAATATAGTATCCAATTGCATTGGTAGACCCACTCAAGGAAGAAGAACAGTGGCGATACCCCCTAAGGGGAAACACCGAAAATCCGCAATAGCTACATCTTGCTAGGTGCCGCCCTGTCTCTCTCACGAGGACTCCTCTTTTAAAGACTGAGCTTTTGAGACTACTCTTGCAGACTATACCTCCTTCACCCATTCTAATGTTGGATTTAACCAAAAGATACAGTAGTGGTTCGAAAAAAAGTGTACAAAACATGATGTTCATGGTCATAGTTTGTTATCTCAGTGAGCTTTCTGTTTGTGCTGACAACACAGTACCACTTAACCACCAAGATCCCAAGCAGTACTGTCACAGACCCTTCGGGCGGCCTTTCGGTAACAGCGCCGAGCGCCGCCCTCTTCAAATGCGTCACCTTGCTCCGCCTCCCCTCCGTCACCCAGCGTCCTAAAGCTGTGTAATTAAAAATGCTCGGTGTCTTGTCAATGGTGTTAAGACGCAGAGCATTTCCTGCTCTACCACAGCATCATTATCTCCTGACACTGACTTACGTGAACCGCTGGAGGCTCTCCCATCTGCACCAAGCCATTGCTCCAGCACTGGACCTGCCTCAGGAGAAGCCTTGCAGCTTGCTTAAACCCTGCACAGCCTGGAAGATTGCACAGTTCATACCTACCTTTCATGTATCTACCCTGAGTTACCGAATCAGGAAATCCTGGAAAAATTTAACACAGGCTCTCCTCGCCTACTGGGATGTCCACGATTAGCCTTACCAGTTCAACTCAACAGCTCCTATACCAGCTAACCGCAAGTGTCCCTCTTCTATTATTCTTCAATACCAACAGTATGACATTATCATAAGAATTATTGCAAGCTGGTCGTTTGCTATACTGAAGGCTGTTGCTGCGTTAGGGTGATCCAACCCTGCATCTAAATATGTACACAACAGTTATTTCATCTTATATATGTACCTATATGGATACACTGTGAATACCTGGACTTCCACACTAACAGGGTTATTCACAAAAGGGTGAAGAGTTATGAGAAGTCAACAATCTAGGCTAAGATAGCAAATTTGGAAAAATTCTACTATTCAGCTCACTATCCAGTTCAGGTATGTTGAACTGAAGCCAGCCGAAGCAAGCCGATGTACAGCTGAAATCAGCTGTGCAAGCCTTAGTTGAATAGCCGAACGTTGTTCGGCTCACTTCACTTCAAGTGAGTCGGCAGCTTTGTGAATAACCCTTTTAAAAATCATGGAGCAGCATCCATTGAAAGTGCATTTGCAATAGTTTAAAAAACTTCTGACTTTAATATCACTTTAAGCCTTTGCTCGTTTACTGGTTAATCTTCTAGTTATACCTTGTTTATCAATCGGTCAATTCCCTGTAGTCAAGAGGTGCAGTTGAGGGTGTTTCACAAAGCCTCTGGTTGTTACCTCTTGTTTTTTTACTTGCTTGTGTAATCTTGCTTTCCCTGTAGTCAAGGGATGGTTAAGTCTCTGTTTTGTTAACTACCTCAGTCTGCTTTTTTTTTTTTTCCTTCTAGTTGGTATTGTTTTACAGTGGATGCCTGGTGGTCCTCCACATTGTCAGTTGAGGCCCATTATTCTTTCAACTAGAAGGGCAATAGTCGTATTTACTTTTGCCCGTTTTTTAATCTCACCTCCTGTAGGCATCGATTGCTTCAGGGCCCATTCACACCAATTGCGGTGCGTTCCAGACGGCAGCTGCTGGAAAGCACAGCAATCGCTCACAAAACTATAACTGGTGGGAGGGGGCATGGCGGTGCATTGAAGAGTCAATGGCCCCCCCAGCCCCCCCTGGTCCGCAGTGCGATCGGACACGTGGCAAAACATTGCCTGTGTT
>NW_017307401.1:211811-227718 GCF_000935625.1 Nanorana parkeri | reverse complement strand
CCACGTCCCTTCCCGCCCCAGAACGAAGGGGGAGGTTTTGTGAGCGATCGCTGTCTTTTACAGCAGCTGCCGCTCTGGAACTTCCTGCAATTGGTGTGAATGGGCCCCTTGGATCTCTTTGTACTGAGATTCCATTGGATCATTAAGTGGCTGTGGCCCACCCCTCAGTTGGACTGCTTTTGGATGTCGCAAAGGTCTAAGAATTACCATCTTCCTGTAGGTAATGGAACGTTTCTGAATTGTAATAGTGCATCCTATGGGCCACGTGGAGGTATCGAGGGGAGCACTGCGGGGCAGCATCAATAGTTCACTTTTATGAAAGTTGATCTTCAATCCCGAAAAGGAGCCGAATTGAGAGATATGCTCTATTATTTTGGGGACTTGGGCCGAGGGATCGGAAAGTAGAAGAATAATGTCGTCTGCAAACAGTGCAATTTTCAGGTCTTCCTTGCCTACACGGAGGCCCGAGAAGATTGTGGAGGAGGACAGAGATCTGGAGAGTGGTTCTAGGGCTAGGTTGAAAAGGAGGGGAGATAATGGGCAACCCTGTCTCGTTCCCCTGTCTCGTTCCCTTATGGAGGGAGAAGGGTGTAGATATGGCAGTAGAAGTGAGAATGCGGGCCACAGGAGAAGAATACATTGTGGTTACTATCACCTTGTATAACCATTTCCAGTTAACATTATCAAACGCCTTCTCCGCATCCAAGGCCAAAAGTGCCATGGAATGCGGAGAAGACCCATGCAGTCTGTGACTCTCGAGGGCTAGAAGAATCTTGCGTACGTTAGTAACAGCAGCCCTGCCCGAAACAAAACCCACCTGATCAGGAGAGATAAGCTTAGGGAGCACGGCAGCCAGATTCAGCAATGATATCGGGCGGTAGGAGCCAGGGTGGAGCGGATCCTTGCCCTTCCTGGGGAGCAATCGTATGTAGGCATCATTGAAAGTGGGAGGATAAGAATGGTTGTTGAGAATATCTTGATATAGGGTCTCTAATATTGGGGAGATTTCGGGGGCTAACAAACGGTAGAATTCAGCAGAAAAGCCATCAGGCCCCGGGCCTTGGCGCGCGGGGAATGTTTTCGCTGTTAAGGGCAGCCCTATCTTCCTCGCTCAAGGAAGTCAAGGATACGGTTTCTAGGAAAGAGGAGCCTGCTCCATCATCCCCTTGTTCATGTTGATATAGGTTTTCATAGAAACCACTAAAAAGTTTGCATATGGATGAAGGTTTCGACTGTAACGTGCCCTCCTCATCTAACAATTGAGTAATATGTGCGGGTGCTGTTTTACCTCTCGCCAGATTGGCCATAGTTTTCCCTGACTTGTTCCCAAACTTGAAAAGGTCTAGATCTTTAGGGGATCTAATGATCTTTTCAAGTTGGCGTAACCAATGGTCACACTCTTGTTTATCTGACAACCAAGAGGCTCTAGTGATTGGCGTGGGGTCATGTTTATATTCAAGATAGGCACGCCCGGCTGCCGTGGTCGCCTCCACATACCTACTCCTGATCAATTTTTTCCTGGAAGCCGCATATGCAAGAATTATTCCCCGTAGAACCGCCTTAGCAGTTTCCCAGAACAAAGCAGGGTTAGACATATGCTCAGAGTTATCCGACGCGTACTAATCCCACCATTGTTTGAGCTTACCTTGAAAGGTATCGTTGCAGGACAAAAATGAGGGAAACCGCCAAATGGTGGGATGAGTAGGCGCTCCAATATTTTTAACCGTTAACAAAACAGGAGCATGATCCGAGATGATAAGGTCCTCCACCTCGGCCGAAACCAAGTGAGAAAGCAAAGTGTGGGCTGCAAAAAATAAGTCTATGCGTGACAAGGTGTTGTGTGCGTGTGAAAAATGTGTGAACTCTCTGTCCAGGGGATGTAAATACCTCCAAAGATCTTGTAGTCCCGTGGTTTCAATCCAGGTAGATAAGTGGCTATCCTGGGGGTTGATGAGCACTGGAGAAGGGGACACCTCTCGGGATCGATCCTCTAGAGGAGTTGGCACTGCGTTAAAATCACCACCGATCAGTAGAGGGCTGTCCGAGTGACGGGAGGAGAGCCTTGCAGCCAGATTGTCCAGGAAAGGTTGGTTGCCTGTGTTGGGACCATAAATGTTCCAGAGTTCCAAAGCTTGTGTTCCCATTTGGAGCGTAAGGAAGGACCATCTGCCAGATTCTTCGTCCCTCTGATGATCAACGACAGTGTGGGGCAAGGATTTACTGACGAGTGTAATGACTCCCGCCGATCTTTCTGATGCAGGGGCTCCTATGACGGTGCCACCCAGGATTGGTGCATACGTGAAATGTCCGCCTCTTTGAGATGTGTTTCTTGGAGGTGCGCTATGTCCACTTTGAGTCTTTTAAGGTGTTGGAGGATCCGCCTTCGTTTGTTGGGTAACTTTAGCCCCTTAACGTTCCATGTAACAATATTCAGGGTGGGTCCCATACACGTGGCGGATTATCAAGTAATGCAGAAGGAATCCAAGATACAAAATGCATAGGTACACATTCGGGTGTCCCAGTGCCCCCGAAGTGACCATGTACTACAGTCCCATGAGATGGAGGGCCAATTGTTGAGGTCGGGCGCCCAGTCCGTTTGGAAGCATCAGACAGGCGGTGGCACTTGCGGTGCAATATACGTTGTAGATTGTTGAGACTCAGATGATTGCGAGCTTGAGCGAACAAAAACAGTAGGGCATCAGTAATGATAAGAAAAACAACAACAAAAAACCCCAAAAGTAACCAGGAAGACAAACTTACTTTTTTCCCAATGCGAACGGTCGCAGGCTGACTGCAGGTGGGGACAACTGTGTCACCCACAGAGGTAGCCAGCATGAGGAACAAACAAGTGAAGAAGAGGGACGTCCCCGTCCCGTTTCTCGGATCTTTGTCAAGTACTCATTTTCAGCTGTATGCCACCGTATTGGTGAGGTCAGATAAGTGAGAGGTAGAGAGCAGTGGAAGATGAGCCAGAAATGGCGTGTATCCAGAGCACCAGGTGCGTTATAGCACCAGCCAGTAGAGAAATAGCCCCCATGCAGCCAGGGGTCGTTCATGTTCTTTTCTTCCTCGGTGGACTCTTCATCGGTGAGGAGGATATTGGCACTCCCCAGGAGTCCAGGAATTTCTGAGCTTGGGTGGCAGAGGTAAAGCTCCATGCCTTACCGTCATCGGTGGAGAAGCGGAGTACTGCGGGATATTGTAGAGCGAACTTGATGCGTTTATGGGCCAGCTCCTGGCATACTTCTTGGAATGTTTTGCATATCTTGGACGTTGCGGCTGAGTAGTCTGCGAATAGGAGCAGTCGGAGGCCATCCACTACCAGGTTGCGCTGCGCGCGGTATGCCTGGAAAAGGGATTGCTTGTCATAGTAGTCCAAATATCTTACTATAACTGGTCTTGGTTTGTTATCATCCCTGGGTGGTCCTAATCTGTGCGCCCTCTCCACCTTGCAGGGATCAGGGAGGCCCAAAGCCTTGGGTATGATTATGGAGCAATAGTGGCGTAGATCGATCGGCTTCACCGCTTCCGGGACGCCAATAATTCTCAAATTATTGCGGTGAGATCTATTTTCTAAGTCCTCCACCTTATCTTGCAGAGCATGTATTTGGTTAGTAACAGCGGTTTCATTTATTTGAGAGTCAGATGCATGGTCCTCTGATTCGCCCACCCTCTGTTCCACTGCCTGTATGCGCTGTGTCTGGGCCTCTAAGGTGGCGTTCAGATTACCCAAATGGAGCTGCAGAGTGTCAGCGATGATAGCCACCATATCAGTTTTCAGGCATTTGGAGACTTCAGACGCTATGTGTCTGTAATCTAACGCTGATAGCGCTGTTGTAAGCTGCTGCGACTCACCCTCTGCAGCCTCGTGGGGATCTTCCTGCTGCATCATCTCGGGCGCCATGTTGGATGTGGCAGTGTCATCTAAAGGAGGGTTCGTGAGCGATCGACACGCCCTCGGCTGGCGATCGAGGTACCGATCCATGGTCGGGTGGGTCTCAGGACTGAACTGGCTGTCAGTAATAGTCGGGTGGGGCCCCAGAGGAAGGGAGATCGAGGAACGGGACGAAGCTCGGGACCGCTGGACTACCGCATTAGGCGCCGGAACCGGAAGTCTCCAAAAATCTTATTATATTGCAGATTAGATTAGGGTGGCTGCATTCGTTTTCTTTGTTCATGATCATGATCATATGTCTATGATCATTTCTCCACTATGTATCTATGGAAGCCATGGTTGCTATTCAGGCTGTCTGCCTTTGTTCATTATCATTACATGGAAGTTGGTGTAATTAGTAGTTTTCAAAAGATAAAAATGTTTTTCATTTCTGGCAAGGCCAACAGGTATTTTCTGTACCTCGGCCTGTTCTATGTAAAAAAAAACCCTAATGCATACACCACATGTAACTTAGCTGCAATATATAAAACTTTAGTTTATGGGTTTCGATATGCTATAATGCAGGGGTGCCCGTTAGGTCGATCGTGAGCTACCAGTCGATTGCAAAGCGAACACTGGTAGATCGCAATTGGCTCACTGACTTGTGTCCTGTCCTCCCCTGGTGCTCATACGGCTGAATGCATCAGACCCCGCAGACGGGAAGGGGCGGGACACTTCTCCTCATGTGCAACGTCTGCCACATTTGGCCACACAAGCACCGTGGTAGGACAGGACGCCGGCGCACGAGAGGAGACCTGGGAAGCTGCTGCAGTGGAGGTAAGAAAAGACAGACAGGAGAGAGACAACAGAGAAAGTGAGAGAAGAGACAGCAGAGAGAGAACAGAGAGACAGCAGAGGCGCTGTCTCTCTGCCCCTGATGGGGGCCCCACGCCCCCTCCCGCCCCTGATGCAGGTGTTTTTTTGTTGGTAGAGCTCATTGAGCTCGTCATTTGAAAAGTAGATCTCCAGACGAAAAATTGTGGGCACCCCTGGTTTAATGAATTACCAACTCTTCCAAGTGTTTTTGGATAATTATGGATAAACTGGTGGTTTCAGGTGGTCCTGTTACTAGCACTGACCCACAGGTCTTTTATGGTAAGCATGGCCTTGTTGAGCATCCATATACACTGAGTGGCCAGATTATTATGACCACCTGACATTTGTAGGCAAATTAGCTATAATTCCGCGCTGAAGTTGCTAGAGGGCCAGACCATTATAAATAGGGAGCTGGTGGGGGCAGTGTTATGGTTTGGGGCATGATTTTCCTGGCATGATTTGGGCCCTTTAATTTGTGTGGAACAACGTCTGAATAGCACAACATACCAAACTATTGTTGCTGATCAAGTTCATCCTATCATGTTGATGGCGTATCCCAATGGAGATGGCTTCTTCCAACAAGACAATGCACCATGCCACGGTGCTCGTATCGTGAGACTTTACCTTGCTTAGGTGGCCCCCACAATCACCAGATCGCAACCCAATTGAGCATTTGTGGGACGAAGTTGAAAGAGACATCAGGCAGCTGGTTCCACAACCATCAAATCTCACAGAACTGGACAGTGCTATTCATCAGGCATGGTGTCAGATTCCTCGCATCACCTTTCAACATCTCGTGGAGTCAATGCCAAGAAGAATCGCCACAGTATTGAAGGTAAAAGGTGGCCCAACGAAGTACTGATGGGGTGGTCATAATAATCTGGCCACTCAGTGTATTTTACTACATGACGAGAAGTTAAGCAAGCCAGATTGAGGAACATTATGATGATATTAGAGATTGAAAAGCATTACAGTACATTGATACTGCTAACTGTTCCTTTCTGATGAGTTTGTATAATGCTTTTTTTCACAAAGAAAACATGACTTGTGGAAGTCGTTTTACAATTAAAGAAAACCGCAAGGTCTACAAGTGATTTGAAAGAAGCATTTTTACAAAATTAAACAAGAAGGGAGGCATTGTGCTCTTTTAAAGAAATAGAGGTTGTGCAAATGCCAAAACAAAACATCTACCATATGAGGACAACTATATTTTAAGCACATTGTTTATCATGGTGTGACAATGTGATGTTTACCAAGAAGCATTTGCGGGTGAATGCTTAGGGCAGTGGTGTAAGGGGCACCACTGAAATATGAAGTTTTAGTTTTGTATTTATTGAGACCAGGCATTTGTGTGTTAATCCATCAACAGAAACAAAAGTATGTCAGCAGCACATGTAGCATGCTGCTATTCCTCTGTAAGCTTGAGTTATATGCTTCATATGGAATTATGTGCATAAAACAGACAGTGTGCTGCCACCATTAGGGCATTATTGATTTTAAATGTATCAATAACCATCATGTAAAATGGAAAGAGAGAAAAAGCTGGAGACAGGACTGGTGTCGGTATTGGAATGGCAAGACTACCAACAACCTTAAAAATTAAGGCTGAACTCTGTGCTATTTTCCTAACTCCTTACTTTGTCTGGAATTTTATCTCATTTTCTCCCTTAAAGCAACACTAAACTCTGGAAATAAATCTTAAAAATACATTCACGTACCTTAACTATTGAGAAAAATGTATCTTATTTGTGTATCACTCGGTAGTAGATCCTCAAATCATCTCTGAATTTTTGCTGACACTGTCCTTCCTTCTGGAGGGTGGCTACATTTGTTCCCCATGGTCCCTGTGTGTTGTAAAGTAGTCACCACTCCAACCTTGCTCCTGTGACGGACTACAATCTCACATTTGGTTTACTAATTTGTATTGAGGTTGTAGTCTATCATGGGAGAGAGCTTGGAGTGGTTGGAGTGGCGTTAGTTTTCTTCATATTGAAGGAAGTATCTGTGATCAAGATTGCTTTCAATTATATATCATGGTAGCCAAAAGCACTGACAAATGCCTTCAATCCATTATTTTGTGGGAATTTTTCAGATACAAACATGAAACAGACCAGGACAGCGGTAGAAAAATTTCTGGCTGAGGGTATTTTTCCACATCTCTAATGTTTCTGAAACTGTTTATGTCGAAGAGGTTTTGCCAGGAAGAATCAATAATTATGACTTGTGGTTTCATAATGATAATAATGAGTGCCATAGACAGCCATGGACAGCATTCTACTGTTATTCAAGTTGTCTTAGTATACTCGATCTGTCCATTGCATGCATAGAGCCCATTGTATCGGAACTGAAAGGCCACATAGTTTAATGCTATGACCCCATGAGGCTGTTGGACCCTCCAGTATTTATTGGTAAATATTACAGGGTTATTGAAGGTCGTTTCTTTTGATGGTGCTGTTTAGTAGGACAGTTTCTGATGCAGTTTTATGCTTGTTGCAAATGTTTAGGAGAAAAAAGTATGCTGAGAAGAAGAGGTTCCTTAGCTGTCAATGGTCTTCTGCATTCCAGCAAGAAGTCTGTGTACCCAATGGTCAGGTACCAGGGATCATGGATTCCAAAGGCTTAAAGGAGGACTATGAGGTTAAGGCTTTTCCCCATAGTTCTCCTTAGGGTAACGGGAGGACACAAACTAGCATCCTTCCATCACCCTAGGCTCAGTATACCACGAGCTGTAGCTCGCTAATTAGCGAATTATGTAGCTAATGTAGCTAATTATGTCTGGATCCGCCCAGCTGCGACTGACAACTGGCTCTGCCTACTTAGAAGCAGAGCCATCTGTACTTGCCCCCTGCCCCGTCCTTTCCACCAGTCAGCGCTGGCGGATCGGAGCTGGGAGGGGGGAATCCAGCCCCTCTCCTGTCACGGCAGAGAGCCGTGACAGGATCGAGAGGTGAGCGAATGCCGGTATGTGTTCGAACACCTCCCGATCTACTGAGCCGACCTGTGACAGTCTCATTGTCACAGGTCGGCTAGAACTATGAGGTGAGTGAAAATCACTCACCTCATAGTTCTCCTTTAATCTTCATCTTGATCATTTATAAGAAACTGGAGTTGGTGCACTTTCTACTCATTCTCAAACTTTAGTCCGCAGATGAACACCTTCAGGCTGCATTGCCATCTATTTAAGGGTAACTATCAGATATAATTGTGTTATTAAAAATTATTAATTAATTAAAAAAATAGACAGAGTGATAAAAATTTAAATAAATATACATATACATTAAAGCAGCATACCTACTAAAAGCCATGCCCTTACAAAAATTGTCAGATATGCAAATTAGTTATAGTCAAGGTTTTAAACGCTGACACTACTACATTTGGCCTACGTATGTAGATATCAATGATCTCTGGTCATGAAAGAATTAAAATGAACATCTCTTTAGCAACACAACTCAGAACTAATATTTCAGTTGATGAAATGGTCTTTGTCTTCTTTTTTTAATACTACTGCAGCAAGACCTTCCCATCAAAGTTCTTTCTCCAACCATTATGAAACCGAGAGAGGCGGTTAATCTTCATCTTGTACTACTAAAAAAATAATAATCCAGCAGTGGCATATTTCATGTAGGCAGAGCTGGGAGCTCAAGCACAGGTATATCACTGTAGGACCCCAAAAGGAATATTTGAAATGGGTGCATGATTCAACCTCTTGCCATCCACCAAAGCTAAAATATAGGAAAAAAAGACTTTAATATGATGGTCATTTAAAATACTGTAAATAATATTCAATTTTAACATAGTATGAAGACATACTACAGGTGTAGAGCTATTGTCACACAAGAAGCTCAGTTCACAAAGGGTGTGGGTATTTTTTTTAGCCATATGATGGTCATTTTCAAATCTGATTGGAAATTTGATTCTATAAAATAAAGATCCTTATCTTGGTGGGTTAGTGTCGTGAATTTAACCTTGTGTCTACATTCCATGGTTTGTCTCTTTCTCTTTGCCAGACTTTGGCAACACTGAGCTCCGTGTGCAGCCATGGAGATTACTGGCATCATCCAGCACATAACCAGCAGGCCAGGAAGCCTGAGCTGTCTTACTGGTTTGGCAGCAGCTGAGCTGCAATCAGCAGCATGCAGTGAGTGGGGGCAGCCTCTTGACATGTTCAGTTAGGAGTAAATGACACGTAATATTTCTGTGTACTTAATTTTCTGAGCCTGTGAGAATGAAAATGTGGGGGCTATCACTGCTAATTTGCTTTAAAAGGAGCATTGTGGTTATCATCCCTACCTTTCTAGTGAGTCTGGTCTGGAACAATCATGCAGGCAGTAAATTCTGAAATCCCAGCCAGCATGCCAGGACTGGATCATCCACAAGTTGACCTAGGCAGATGCCTCAGACCTGCTAGGCGTTCGTGGACTAGGTCCCAACCAGAGTTCAATGTTTCAAAACAAGCCTGTTTTAATATTTATCAGCCCAGTTTGCTAAATTTAGCAGAAGTGAATCAGGTGGTTGCAGGTATGGTGGAGGCCCCCCTACTGATTTCCGCACTCATCTGGCTCCTCTGTCAGCCGGGGACATCATGGGCCAGTTGAGGATGCAGAGAGGTGGTAGACCTGTGAACTTCTGTTTACTGATCTCCATAATCTCCTGAACCTGGAAGTACTTGAACCTTCTAAATCCCAGACGAGGTCCCTGATCTGAATATAAAATAAATAAATATAACAAAATGAAGGGTAAATACATTTTCAACCAATATTTTTCTTATATTATCGGAATATGTGATCAGGAGGCACAAAATTGTTAACTTGCCTAGGACCTGCTGACACACCACGGCACAGAAATAAAGCACCGCACCTCCACAACTTTAGCAGAGGAAAGACAACCGGGTGCTTGCTGGCAGGAGTGTGTCCTTGCTCTGACCAAAGAGGTATATAGTAAAGGAAGAAAGGAAGAATCTGGCCACTCTCCATTCCATGCTGCCCTGCTCATGTGCCCCTTTCCTTTCTTAGTTTTAAATTGATCGGTGGCTGCTATTCTTGATTTGTTGGCTTTGGCGCAGGCACAAACGCTGGTGGTCTTCAGCTGCCCTGACTTCTGCTGTGATGCTATACCTTTATGGAGGAAGGGGCTGCCTCCCAGGTATACCTGCTTTCAGTGTATGCATTGCTATATGTATGTCGCATAGTTGGGAGCTCAGATAGTTAAGATTTGGGGACCACACTCTGCAGAGGTGCCTTGATTTGTGGCTTTATGCCAGCGGCCACAATGTATCCCCAGTCTTCTGGGTTAAAAAATAAGAGTTGAAGACTGCAGAGTTAGGCTTTAAAGAGCTTGCCGGGGGAAGGAGGGGGAGGCAATGCAGGTTATAATCCATTATGTAACTATTTCATGGTAGTTTTATTTGAAACATTTTAAAATTGAGGGCCAAGTAAAACTTTTTTCTTGGTTGCAGAACCCTTGATCATCCCAACTGATCATAGGCTCCCCTCCTGGAAATGAAAACTACAATGGCACCAGCACTTGATAAAACGGTATGATATCTTGAACTGATCATTCCTGGTTCACATAAAAAGCATGAAAGTATTGTTATTGCTCTGACTTCATACTGAAATCATAAATATAACAGACAAGTATAAAATTCGTGGTACATACAGTATTTAAACAAATGTGGTGCAAAATAGAAGTTTATTTAAAAAAAGGAAAAACTGCTCTAGCTCATTATACTCGTGTGTGTACTACGCAGCATATGTTTATAATAAAAATGAAAATAATTGATATAGAAGAGCATGCAAATTGAGTTGTCTTAAGACAGAGGCATGCCGTACAATCATGCGCGGGCTGTTCGTACTTAAGCGTGTATTGTTAGGCGTATCCAAGGATGCACATATTTTTGTAATTTTTACATAACTGTGTATTTCCATGCCAACCTGACTCTGCTGGAATATGACTGGATTAGAAGTGCGGTTAGTACTTGTATATGAACTTTAGAAGGTTACATAGAGCAACTATTTGGGCTCACTCACACCTGGTGCATTGATAAACGACAGCTCAATACCAGAACCCTTAAAAAACAATTGTTTTCTATGTGCCCCGTGCATAAAAATGAAGCAATGAAATGTCTGCAATTTTATGCAATGCAGCAAACAAAAATGCAGCACAACACACACCAGCGTGCCACAATGCAATGTATGAATAGAGTTGAATTAAGTGCTTTTTTGCTTTTAAAGTGAAAAAATAAAAAGTAAACACAGTGATGCGTTGTAAAAATGCATCACAGCCCATGTGCACAATACACACCAGCATGCATGCATTATACACATAACACGCACCCACTGCTGTGAACAGGCCCATATTGTAATACAGCAATAAAAAGTGTACTTCTTAAATGGAAACTGTTTTGTGTTTCTAGTAACTATTACTTCCGTAAACTTGAAGGAAAGCAGTTACCCCATGATTTTCACATTTTATGTGTTGGGGTTGATTTTTTTTCATGACCCCTCTAGGCATTTTTGAGCAGTAGAAAATGAGCTTCAAAACGCCCAACACAAGAAATTCCATGATTTTCAATGGACCCTGTTCACATCTGAGCAGCCAAACGCAGAAAAAAGTACATGAGGTTCTTTTGGCAGTTTGCTAATTTTCCCCCAAAGACTTCAATGAAAAAGCCAGGAAACACGCAACAGAAGCAGTTTGCAAATTTTTACACATTTGTTTGCGTGTTTGTCCATTGACCACAATGTCTCTCAAGCTGCCAGTGAAAACGCTTGTCTTCATGTGCAAAACATGCATAAATGTGCAGAAAGCTAGTAGAAAACGCACGTACAAATGCACAAACACGATCACATCTTGCTGTGAACGGGGGCCTAATAGATAAAGGTTACATCTACCCAGAACTTACATTTCAGTTTTGCATTTTTACTTAGGAAATCGATTCATGCGCTGGCTTCTTTGAAATCTTGGTGACTCCAGAAATTAGCTATTCCCAATTTTTTTCAACTGTTGTTTCAGCCATGAAACAAATGATGGTGTCACACCTCTTCGAGGGATCCTCTGTAACAGACTTTCCAAACTGTATGACAGCCTTATATTACCATAAAAACCATTACAGGTTGTGTAGCATATTTACTGGGCTTGTATGGGCTTGACCAAAATGTACCCTCAAACATCCTCCTCCCCCTTTACAGCATGTCTCGGCACCCATGTTTTCATTAAATCTTGTTCCTGTAGTGAGAAACCGTTTTTACGGCTCCCTATACCATCTTTACTTGGCTTCTAAAATTGTTGTAGGGACATCTGATAGGAGTTCAGATTCTACTGATCCAGGCACACCCCAAGAACTATATTTACCAAGAACCCTTTGCTTACAAACAGTGTGTGGGCAGGCGCTTGGGAGTCAGGGAAGCAGCCTTGTTTTGCTGGGAAATGAATCAATGTATGTACAGTATGTGGAGGGGGACAAGGAGGGTCAGGGAATAGGCTGAGTTCTGTAGTCCAGCAAGAAGGAATGACAATGCTTTTTGGGATATCAGAGCACCAAAGACCCTGTGTTGTCCACCTAAACAGGAAGTTAGAAGCACTCTGGAAATCTGGCAGATCAACAGGTATTTTTCTGTGCTTGCAGCATTTTAAAAGGGATACAAATCTTTTGTATTGAGTAGGGAATGAGAATCCTTTCCCTGCTTTGAATAGAGCAAGGACGTGAGGGATATAACCCTCTGTCAGGGCTTTTTGCTGTTTGTTTCATGTTAGAGAGCTCTCCCATCACTTTGTGTTCAGTATATACAACAGTAAGTGAGAACAAATCCCTTCTGTAAACACAACTCTTGTAGACAGTTGTCAGATGAACATGGGTCACCGCTGGAAAATATCCCCTCTCTGCCTATTCTGGTGGTGACAACTGTAAAATCAATGATCTTTCCGCACTTTCAGTTCCGCTGATAATGGTCAATAGGACATATTTTTTTTTTTTAAAAGAGTTCTCTGGGAAAAACAGGATAGCTGATTATACATCTCTTTTTACTCTCAGACTAAATGGAAAATTCCAATTTTATAGAAGTTATTATTGTATTTCATGCTTTAAGTAAAAGCTGGAGACCTGAGAATGATTAAAGGGAGAAAAGGTAATACGTGGATGCGAGCTCCACAAATTCTAGCTGTCTTGAACTTCTTACCTTGAGTGCAGTCACCTTTCTATGACAGGAAACTGTTGAGTCCAAATATAGCATCTGATGGTTGAGTAGTTAAATCTTCAGGACTTAGGGACTTTAGGGCTTTATGTGCCTTGTTGAAATCTACATCACGTCACCAGGATCTGCCTGCACTGTGCTGGAACTCCTGTGACAGGTGAGAGAGGAAGAGCACAGCTCTCCCGTCTCACTGTCTACAGTCTGCAAGGAGCGGCAGGGTTACTTGCCGCTCTGATCACTGCAGTCATTGACTCGGGACTCTGCGGCGGAGGACGGAACCAAAGGAGAGAGGTAAGTGCAGGGGGAAGGGGAGGACGGACGGACCGGCTGCACACTGTTTACATGTGATCTCTGCGACATCGCCGATTTCACAAGGAAAACGAAAAATCGGCTGCCTCACTCTACATTTAGTCCTGCTTGTACAAAGCAGGACTGAATGAAGAAAGGGCAACTTCCCCACAAGGACACCGCTGCCACCCCTCTGCGCCCTGCCACCCCGAGGCCGGGCCTCGGTGGCCTTGTGGGGAATCCGGCCCTGATCACGAGTTAATGACTGCCAAGGAAGTTATTAAATCATGTTCTTAGTATGCCCTTCTGATTTTCTTCACCTGTGACCTCAGAGAGGCCACAAGGTTTTATGCTAGTGTGGTATACCTTGTTGTCCAAGCCCTCCGAATGTGTCTTATAATTTGGATATGAGGAATTTTAATTTTCAGCTGCTATGTTTTTCTAGGTTACCTACTTGATAGGACATCTTCTGTATGCCAGTAGCTACCCTATAACAGATAGCAGCTGTTTACATCTTGCATACATTTTGCATTATTTTACCATAAAAAGGGGAAATTGTGAATTTTTGGGGTGCATTTTAAAATCTCAGATGAGGTTTTTAAGGATGGGGCCTAATGTTCTTGATGCTAATATCAGCTGTCACAACCTCATACCTATTGAACTGCTATGATCCATTGAATTGCTCTTGATCCATTGAACTGCTATTGATGCTAATATCAGCTGTCACAACCTCATACCTATTGAACTGCTATGATCCATTGAATTGCTATTGATCCATTGAACTGAGAGAAATTCCAATCTGCATCTGTGGTCCATTGAACAGTTAAAAACCCCAGGCAGGGTGTTACACCATGTGACCATAAAATAAACTCCATATGGCACTCGTTGGTGCTTTTTAAATTATGCTATGAAATACAATTGCTTACATGGCAATGCTGCAAGAGCTGTGGTAGACCAACCTTATTACTTTGGAAGCATGCTTCACTCATTTATGAATAGATACCCTATTGGTTTTCGCTATATATACTGTTTATGCAATGATACAGTTGAGGACATGCACAAGAGCCGTGCTGGCCTACGAAACAGATAGCACAGCCCAAAATGAAGAAGCATGGCAGCCACTGAGTACACTATAAAACTCCATAAAAAAGATTGAGTTTTTATACAAAGCTGATTCACTTTTAAAATGTTCATCTAAGGTATGTCTAGAATAACAAAATTGTAGTGTGTTTTTAAAGGGGATTCCAGTAAAAACTTAACTCCCTCCCTTTGCTTTGGAGTCCAACCTGTTACAGTTAATTATTTTTTTTTAAAGGAAATCAGCACATAAAGTAAAGTAAACATGGAGGCTGCCATTGCTCTCTTCTCATTGTGTTTATGCTGTGACCCTGGCTGTTGTGCCTATCTTCTCGATTTCATATGTTAAATTACTAACCCAAAACATGAATGCAGATAAGGACTTCTGATGTTACTCCAACCTTCCTGGATGGCAAAAGTGGCAGACGGGCGGGGAGAAGGCGGGGGAAGAGGCAGAGCGAGAGGGGGGCCAAGTTGCTGCACCATGGGCCTCTGGGTTGTACTTGCCCCCTGGGCTAAAAGTTGCCAGTCAGCCCCTGCTGATATGCATACTTGTTCTGTGTCAGATAAATCTGAAAGTACTATAGTCAGGGGGTCAGCATAAAAGCCAGGCAACTAGAAGGAGGTCAGAAATTACAGCATTCATATTAAGAAATTGTTTACTGCTTGCAAAATGATATCATTGCAACACCACTATAAAACACAATACTTATCTACTCAGATCCCTGTATTTCGCTGGCTTTCATGCAGTTCATCAAATATTGAAAGAGCTATTAAAACAAGGTCCCATTTCTGTTTACAAAGGTCTGTGAACGGTGACTTTTGTTCATATCAGAACTGCTTTTTTTTTCCATACAAGTTAATGGAAAGGCAAAAAGCAGCATGAGGTCAACTGCAGGTGCAAAGGGGGTTAACTGGTGGTCAGATGCACCTTTGAAGGTACTCAAATAATTTCATACTGATATGAAATGCAATATAAATGCACCTGAAAGCATTCTGTATTTGACACAAGTCCTGCGTAAGATGTGTTCCCACAATGTTACTCTATGGACAGGCCCTGGTCAAAATAGAGATCCCCTTTGAGCCCCTGAAAAGCTCACTATACACCACTAGATTTAAGACAAAGACTGAAAACCTAGCTTATAGAAGAAATATAAGTAGCATTACAGATGGAAAGAGTGTGTTTGTAAAATAATATATCTACAAAATAGCTATCATTACAGTCATGGTCAATTTATAAATTCACTTTCATTCTCCAAATCAAACCAGGCTGAGCAGAACATCATTATACATTATGTATCCCCTCCTTAACCTTGCATATCAGAAAGCAAATCTTTTGTGAGACTATTTTCGTCGCAGTGTTTTTTAATACAAAAATGGAACATGAAATTATATTTTATTGCGGTGCTGTTTGTGGCTTGGCAGAGTAAAGGTAAACAATTCCTTCATATGTCTGTGGACAATCTCTTTATCGGTATTCTTGCGGGTCAGATTCACAGAGGAATGGAAGTGGAAAAGGCTTAAGTGGTGCAAAATTCCTAAACTTAACAAAAGTAAGCCAAACGTCGCCATTCCAATAAAACAAGAAAAATATATTATAGCT